>NW_026645412.1:262835-287111 GCF_012489685.1 Lotus japonicus
ACTCTTCATCATTGAGTTCCTCTTCGTCAGGAACATCTTCAAGGATAGGAACATTTGGAGCTTTGCTGTTCTTGACCTGCGATTTGTAGACCTTACACGTTGGGTTTCTTGATCTCATCTTCTTGGAAGCTTTCTTGGACACAGAAGATGGTTGAGAAGAATCACTCTTCAAACCCATACACTTGACTCCTTTGTAAGATCAAGTTTTGATCTAGTAGTACAACTCTATGTTTTGATGATTACAAGTTAACCTTTTGATATGAACAATTGTGGTACTCTAACGTGTTTTTCTGAGTGTGCTATTTACAGGCTCTGACCTCAACTCAATCTCACACAAATCAGAAGCACTGTGTATAAAGGGTAACCCAAGCAACGCTTTCGCATTCACCATGTTCAGTATGAACAGTGGAAAAGCTTCAGAAGTTCTGAAGCTATACAAACTCTGATGTGGACTCAGTCGCTAGAAGCTCTGAAGATCCAGAAGTTCTGATAACCAAGAAACACTGAAGGTTCAGATGTTCTGATGGTGTAGAAGACTCTGAAGATCCAGAAGCTGAATAGTGGAAACTCTGAAGTCCAGAAGCAAGAAACTCTGAAGGCCATGTTCTTCCCTCTGAGTTCAGAATCAGAAGATACAATGGTCAGAGGATCTGTGCTTTCCCTCTGACTCTGATCAACCGGCTTCACAAGTTCCAATATGAAGCATTCCCCTGATCAGAAGTCTCCTAGGTTAAAAGGTCAAGTCGCTATCCAAGTACAAAAGCAAGTGTACCTTCCTGACGACCTACCTAATGTTCTCAGCCACAGCAGAAGCTGGATTTTCCAGAACTGCCCTCCAACGGTAGCATTTCCCATGCAACGCTCAACCCTAATCCTTGGAGTATATATAGAGGCTGAAGATTGAAAGAAGCGGCTAAAAAAAAACACATACGCGCAAAACATATTCAAAATATTCTAAGCTTCTTTCATCTGAAATTATTGAGTTTACTATTAGCTTTTTAGAAGCAAATCTCTTGTAAACAATTCTTTATAACAGTTGTTTAGTTCCTTTAGGAGATCAAGGTTGATCGGATCCTAGAGAAGACTAAGAGAGTGAATCTTAGTGTGAGCTAAGTCAGTGTAATTGTTAGTCACTTGTAGGTTTCAAGTGCAGTTGTAACTCTTACCTGATTAGTGGATTGCCTTCATTCTAAGAAGGAAGAAATCACCTTAACGGGTGGACTGGAGTAGCTTGAGTGATTTATCAAGTGAACCAGGATAAAATCCTTGTGTGCTTTTCTATCTCTTATCTTTAGCACTTAAGTTCTCGAAAGATTTGTTCAAAATCTTTTAAGGTGGAAGTTTTATACTGAAAACGTTATTCAAACCCCCCCTTTCTACCGTTTTTTCATACCTTCAATTGGTATCAGAGCGCAAGTTCTGATTACCACACCTAACAGTGTTCAGTGATCCGGGCCGGTGTGAAAAACAATGGCTGCAAAGTGATCAAGAGATGTTACAGAAAGCCTCTATTTCGATCAAGGTTCGAATATTGGAAATAATAAAGTTTCTTTTTTTCGATCTTCTTTTTTGTGGATGGCTACCCAGTTGATGCAGAGGCAAGAAATCCAAAAAAAAAAAAAAAAAACAAAAAAAAAAAAGCGTACTCAAAACAGAAGATCAAGCTTTGATCTAGTAGTACAACTCTATGTTTTGATGATTACAAGTTAACCTTTTGATATGAACAATTGTGGTACTCTAACGTGTTTTTCTGAGTGTGCTATTTACAGGCTCTGACCCTGACTCAATTTCACACAAATCAGAAGCACTGTGTATAAAGGGTAACCCAAGCAACGCTTTCGCATTCACCATGTTCAGTATGAACAGTGGAAAAGCTTCAGAAGATCTGAAGCTATACAAACTCTGATGAGGACTCAGTCGCTAGAAGCTCTGATGATCCAGAAGTTCTGACAACCAAGAAACACTGAAGGTTCAGATGTTCCGATGGTGTAGAAGACTCTGAAGATCCAGAAGCTGAATAGTGGAAACTCTGAAGTCCAGAAGCAAGAAACTCTGAAGGCCATGTTCTTCCCTCTGAGTTCAGAATCAGAAGATACAATGGTCAGAGGATCTGTGCTTTCCCTCTGACTCTGATCAACCGGCTTCACAAGTTCCAATACGAAGCATTCCTCTGATCAGAAGTCTCCTAGGTTAAAAGGTCAAGTCGCTATCCAAGTACAAAAGCAAGTGTACCTTCCTGACGACCTACCTAACGTTCTCAGCCACAGCAGAAGCTGGATTTTCCAGAACTGCCCTCCAACGGTAGCATTTCCCATGCAACGCTCAACCCTAATCCTTGGAGTATATATAGAGGCTGAAGATTGAAAGAAGCGGCTAAGAAGAAAGTGAAAAGAAGCAACACACGCGCAAGATATTCAAAATATTCTAAGCTTTCTTTCATCTTGTAATTTATTTAGTTTACACTCAGCTTATTCAGAAGCAAACCCTTGTAAACACCAACCTCAAACAGTTGTTTGATTTTCCTTTAGGAGATCAAGGTTGATCGGATCCTAGAGAAGACTAAGAGAGTGAATCTTAGTGTGAGCTAAGTCAGTGTAATTGTTAGTCACTTGTAGGTTTCAAGTGCAGTTGTAACTCTTACCTGATTAGTGGATTGCCTTCATTCTAAGAAGGAAGAAATCACCTTAACGGGTGGACTGGAGTAGCTTGAGTGATTTATCAAGTGAACCAGGATAAAATCCTTGTGTGCTTTCTATCTCTATCTTTTGCACTTAGTTCTCGAAAAGATTTGTTAAAATCTTTAAGGTGGTAGTTTTGTACTGAAAACGTTATTCAAACCCCCCCTTTCTACCGTTTTTCATACCTTCAATTGGTATCAGAGCGCAAGTTCTGATTACCACACCTAACAGTGTTCAGTGATCCGGGCCGGTGTGAAAAACAATGGCTGCCACCACCAGTGAAACTCAAAGAGATGGTTACAACGCAAAGCCTCCTATGTTCGATGGTCAAAGGTTCGAATATTGGAAAGATAGACTGGAAAGTTTCTTTCTGGGTTTCGATGCAGATCTCTGGGATATTATTGTGGATGGCTATGAGCGTCCAGTTGATGCAGATGGCAAAAAGATCCCAAGGTCAGAGATGTCTGCAGATCAAAAGAAGCTGTACTCACAACATCATAAAGCAAGAGCAATTCTTCTAAGTGCTATCTCCTATGAGGAGTACCAGAAGATTACAGATC
The DNA here is from genome assembly GCF_012489685.1 of Lotus japonicus. Taxonomy (NCBI): domain Eukaryota; kingdom Viridiplantae; phylum Streptophyta; class Magnoliopsida; order Fabales; family Fabaceae; genus Lotus; species Lotus japonicus. Next base: position 266,074 of record NW_026645412.1, read on the forward strand.
GTGAGTTTGCTAAAGGCATTTTTGATTCTCTGAAGATGTCTCATGAAGGAAACAAGAAAGTCAAAGAATCAAAGGCATTGTCTTTGATCCAAAAGTATGAATCCTTCATCATGGAGCCAAATGAGTCCATTGAAGAAATGTTCTCCAGATTTCAACTGCTTGTAGCTGGCATACGTCCTCTCAACAAGAGCTACACAACAAAAGATCACGTCATAAGGGTCATCAGGTGTCTTCCTGAAAGTTGGATGCCTTTGGTGACTTCAATAGAGCTCACGAGAGATGTTGAGAATATGAGTTTAGAAGAACTCATCAGCATTTTGAAATGCCATGAGCTGAAGCGCTCAGAGATGCAAGATCTGAGGAAAAAGTCCATAGCCTTGAAATCCAAATCTGAAAAGGCTAAGGTTGAGAAGTCAAAGGCTCTTCAAGCTGAAGAAGAAGAATCTGAAGAAGCATCAGAAGATTCTGATGAAGATGAGCTGACTCTGATCTCCAAGAGACTCAACCGCATCTGGAAGCACAGGCAGAGCAAGTTCAAAGGCTCTGGAAAGGCAAGAGGAAAGTCTGAATCCTCAGGTCAGAAGAAGTCATCAATCAAGGAAGTCACTTGCTTTGAGTGCAAAGAATCAGGGCACTACAAAAGTGACTGTCCAAAATTGAAGAAGGACAAGAAGCCAAAGAAGCACTTCAAGACCAAGAAGAGTCTGATGGTGACATTCGATGAATCAGAGTCAGAGGATGTTGACTCTGATGGTGAAGTCCAAGGACTCATGGCTATTGTCAAAGACAAAGGAACAGAGTCAAAGGAAGCTGTTGACTCTGACTCAGAATCAGAAGGAGATCCAGACTCTGACGATGAAAATGAGGTATTTGCTTCCTTCTCTACCTCTGAACTGAAACATGCTTTGTCTGATATCATGGATAAGTATAACTCCTTGTTGTCTAAGCATAAGAAGCTGAAAAAGAACTTATCTGCTGTTTCTAAAACTCCTTCTGAACATGAGAAAATCATATCTGATTTGAAAAATGATAACCATGCTTTAGTTAATTCTAACTCTGTGCTTAAGAATCAAATTGCAAAGTTAGAAGAAGTTATTGCCTGCGATGCCTCTGATAGTAAGCATGAATCTAAGTATGAAAAATCTTTTCAAAGATTCCTGGCTAAAAGCGTAGATAGAAGCTTAATGGCTTCAATGATCTATGGTGTAAGCAGAAATGGAATGCATGGCATTGGCTATTCTAAACCAATTAGAAATGAGCCTTCTGTGTCTAAAGCTAAATCCTTGTATGAATGCTTTGTTCCCTCTGGTACCATATTGCCTGATCCTGTACCTGCTGAAGTTGCTAAAAACCCTCTTAAAAAGGGATCTTTCTCTATGACTAAATATCATGCAAATATTCCTTTAAAATATCATGTTGAGACACCCAAGGTGATCAGAACCTTTGGGGTAACTAACAAAAGAGGACCCAGAAAGTGGGTACCTAAGGACAAGATTATCTATGTTGCAGATATCCTTGATAGCTCCACTGAAACACCAATCATGGTATCTGGACAGTGGATGCTCGCGTCACATGACGGGAGAAAAGCGTATGTTCCGAGAGCTGAAACTTAAGCCTGGAGGCGAAGTTGGCTTTGGAGGAAATGAAAAGGGTAAAATTATTGGTACTGGTACTATTTGTGTAGATAGTAGTCCATGCATTGATAATGTTTTATTGGTAGACGGCTTAACACATAACTTATTGTCTATAAGTCAATTAGCTGACAAGGGTTATGATGTTATATTCAATCAAAAGTCCTGCCGGGCTGTAAGTCAGATCGATGGCTCTGTTCTGTTTAACAGCAAGAGGAAGAACAACATTTATAAGATCAGATTATCTGAGTTGGAGGCTCAGAATGTGAAGTGCCTTCTGTCTGTTAATGAAGAGCAGTGGGTATGGCATAGACGGTTAGGGCATGCCAGTATGAGAAAGATTTCTCAGCTGAGCAAGCTAAACCTTGTCAGGGGCTTACCCAATCTGAAGTTCGCTTCAGACGCTCTTTGTGAAGCATGTCAGAAAGGCAAATTCACAAAAGTCCCTTTCAAGGCAAAGAATGTTGTCTCAACCTCAAGGCCGTTAGAACTTCTGCATATCGACCTGTTTGGACCAGTGAAAACTGAGTCTATAGGTGGCAAGAGATATGGGATGGTTATCGTTGATGACTATAGCCGCTGGACATGGGTAAAGTTTCTAACCCGCAAGGATGAGTCTCATGCTGTGTTCTCTACCTTCATTGCTCAAGTGCAAAACGAGAAGGCTTGTAGAATTGTGCGTGTCAGAAGTGACCATGGTGGAGAGTTTGAGAATGACAAGTTTGAGAGTCTGTTTGATTCCTATGGAATTACACATGATTTCTCTTGTCCCAGAACTCCTCAACAAAATGGTGTTGTTGAGAGGAAGAACAGAACTCTTCAGGAGATGGCTAGAACCATGCTCCAAGAAACTGGCATGGCTAAGCACTTTTGGGCAGAGGCAGTAAATACAGCATGTTACATTCAGAACAGAATCTCTGTGAGACCAATTCTGAATAAGACTCCTTATGAATTGTGGAAGAACATAAAACCCAACATTTCTTATTTTCATCCTTTTGGCTGTGTTTGTTATGTTCTCAATACTAAGGATAGATTGCATAAATTTGATGCTAAATCTTCTAAGTGTCTATTACTTGGTTATTCTGATAGATCTAAAGGTTTTAGATTTTATAATACTGATGCTAAGACTATTGAAGAATCTATTCATGTTAGATTTGATGATAAGCTTGACTCTGACCAGTCAAAGCTAGTTGAAAAGTTTGCAGATTTAAGCATTAATGTTTCTGACAAAGGCAAAGCTCCAGAGGAAGTTGAGCCAGAGGAAGATGAACCAGAGGAAGAAGCTGGTCCCTCTAACTCACAAACTCTGAAGAAGAGCAGAATCACTGCAGCTCATCCTAAGGAATTGATTCTGGGCAACAAAGATGAACCAGTCAGAACCAGATCTGCCTTCAGACCCTCTGAAGAGACCTTGCTGAGTCTGAAAGGATTGGTGTCCTTAATTGAACCCAAGTCCATAGATGAAGCTCTTCAGGACAAGGATTGGATTCTGGCCATGGAAGAAGAATTGAATCAATTCTCCAAGAACGATGTTTGGAGCTTAGTGAAGAAGCCTGAGAATGTCCATGTTATTGGAACGAAATGGGTATTCAGAAACAAGCTAAATGAGAAAGGAGATGTAGTCAGAAACAAGGCAAGGCTAGTTGCTCAAGGCTACAGCCAGCAGGAAGGAATAGACTACACTGAAACATTTGCTCCAGTAGCAAGACTGGAGGCAATCAGACTATTGATTTCTTTCTCAGTAAATCACAACATAGTTCTACATCAGATGGACGTAAAGAGTGCCTTCCTAAATGGTTATATCTCAGAGGAAGTCTATGTTCATCAACCCCCAGGTTTTGAAGATGAAAAGAAACCAGACCATGTGTTCAAATTGAAGAAATCACTCTACGGTCTGAAGCAAGCTCCCAGAGCATGGTATGAGAGACTTAGCTCATTCCTTCTGGAGAATGAGTTTGTAAGGGGTAAAGTAGATACAACTCTCTTTTGCAAGACTTATAAAGATGATATCTTAATTGTGCAAATTTATGTTGATGATATTATATTTGGTTCTGCTAATCAATCTCTATGCAAAGAATTTTCTGAGATGATGCAGGCTGAATTTGAGATGAGTATGATGGGAGAATTAAAGTACTTTCTGGGAATACAAGTTGATCAAACACCAGAAGGAACATATATCCATCAGAGCAAGTACACTAAAGAACTTCTGAAGAAGTTCAATATGCTGGAATCTACAGTGGCCAAGACTCCAATGCATCCAACATGCATTCTGGAAAAAGAAGATATAAGTGGTAAAGTATGTCAGAAGCTCTATCGTGGCATGATAGGTTCACTTCTGTACTTAACTGCATCTAGGCCAGACATATTATTTAGTGTTCATTTATGTGCTCGTTTCCAATCAGATCCAAGGGAAACCCACTTAACTGCTGTTAAGAGGATCCTAAGGTATCTGAAAGGCACCACTAACCTTGGCTTGATGTATAAGAAAACATCAGAGTATAAGCTTTCAGGTTATTGTGATGCTGATTATGCTGGAGATAGAACAGAGAGAAAAAGTACTTCTGGAAATTGTCAATTTCTGGGAAGCAATCTAGTCTCATGGGCAAGCAAGAGGCAATCAACCATTGCTCTATCAACTGCAGAGGCAGAATATATCTCAGCAGCAATATGCAGCACTCAGATGCTCTGGATGAAACATCAGCTGGAGGATTATCAGATCCTTGAGAGCAATATCCCAATCTATTGTGATAACACTGCTGCAATTTCGTTGAGCAAGAATCCTATCTTGCATTCAAGGGCAAAGCACATTGAGGTAAAGTATCACTTCATTAGAGATTATGTGCAGAAGGGCGTACTTCTTCTGAAGTTTGTTGATACTGACCATCAATGGGCAGATATCTTTACAAAGCCCTTAGCTGAAGATAGATTTAATTTTATTCTGAAAAATCTAAACATGGACTTTTGTCCAGAGTGAAGATAGATCAGAACCTCTGACTATGATACTTCTTGATCAGAAGATGTCTAGTCCAGAAGGTAACTCAATCAGAGTGTGTGTGCCCACTGGTACTGACTCTGAAGCTGAGACAACAACACGTGCGTCAGAATTTCTGATGCATAGTTCCTTGTGCCCGTGTGACAGTCTGTTGTGATTGCGTGTAGATATGCTTATCTCCTGTGTGTGATTGTGTATTTTACTGTTACTGTCTATCTTTAATTTTCAACCGTTGATCTTAAAGTGCTTTTTGAATCAACAACGGTTATTTGATAAAACCCACTATACACACACGTTCTCTCTCACTTCCGGTTTTCACTCTCGCACTCCCTGCTTTTCAAAACCGCCTCCTTCGTGATTTCTCTCTCGATCTCTCTTCATCCTTCAAACTTCATCTTCTACCTCAAACCTTCAACCTCTTCAAAATGGTGAGACAAACCAGAAGATCTACTGCAGATGCACCTCAGTTCCCTCACATGGTAGTCGGTTTGGCAACGGGTCAACGGGGCTCTGAGAACCCAGCACAAGAACAAGCTCAAGCTCAAGAGGAGATTGTTCCTATTGCAGAACGGGGCTGTGCCGTTCACTGTGTATTTCCTCCTGAGGAACTCCAAGTCCTGGCAGAATGGAGATTCAACCTCGACAACTTGGCTGCAAATGGGTTTGATCTCCGTCCTGAAGTCCAAGCTCAAGGTTGGGGAAACTACTTCAATCGACTTCGAGGACCGGTGTATGAGAAGCTAGTAAAGGAATTCTGGAAGCACGCTGATTGTGATGACACTCAGGTGGTTCTTACATACTGGGTAGGAAGATCATCATCACGGAGAAGTCATTCGTGAATCTGCTAGGTGCAGAAACTGCTCATGGGTATCGGTTCTCACTGACGGAATCGAAGCTGAAACCCAGAACCAAGGACATCGTCAACAAGGCCCTGTACACCACCTTCAAACCGGGCAAGACGAGCTACAAAGTGATGGACCTTCACCCCAAACTGAGAATCTGGCACAAGATCCTGCTCACTGCATCAATCAACGACCAAAGGGCAGTTCTCCAGACTACATCAACTTCAATCAGAAGGCGATGCTGTTCTTCATTCAAGACAAGGAGAAGATCTGCCTTCCCTACTTCCTGTTCTCCTATTTGAAGGAATGCATCCGGAAGTCTCGCACCACCTCCTCCATCAAGTCAGCCATCAAATATATCCCTTTTGGGAGGCTGCTCTCAGACTTTCTCATTGAAAGCAACTTGGTGCAAGATTTGATCGATGCTGGTTGCACAGAGGACTTGAGCACAATTGTCAGCGATGTCTTCACTGCCAACTCTCTGAAGAAGATGGGTTTGGTCCAGAAGAAGATTGCTCCTGCTCATGAGGACACATCTTCTGAGATCAGAGGAAGAAGAATGCCTCTGAATGACTACCCTCTGTGGACTCAAGCAGACCATCCTGAAGCCATCAGATGCTATGTTGAAGACCTCAGGGCTCAAGGATTCGAGATTGACCTTGATGATTTCGTCAGCAGACTTCCACCAGCTCCAGAGTTTCCTTCTCCTCCCAAGAAGAAAACCAAGAGGAAGATGGTTCTGGACGAATCCTCAGAGGAATCTGATGTCCCTCTGGTCAAGAAGGCGAAGAGCAAGCCTGATGATGATGATGGTGATGATAGTGAGGATGGTCCTCCAAAGAAGAAGCAGAAGAAAGTCAGAATTGTGGTGAAGCCTACTCGGGTGGAACCAGCTGCTGCAGAGGTCAGAAGGACTGAACCTCCTGCCAGAGTGACTCGATCATCAGCACATACAAGTAAGCCTGCACTTACCTCTGATGATGATTTGAATTTATTTGATGCACTCCCAATTTCTGCCTTACTCCAACACTCTTCAAATCCCCTCACTCCTATTCCTGAATCCCAGCCAGCCGCACAAACCACCTCTCCACCACATTCCCCAAGATCTTCATTCTTTCAACCTTCTCCTACTGAAGCACCACTCTGGAATTTGCTTCAGAACCAACCCTCTAGGTCAGAAGATCCAACCTCTCTCCTTACCATTCCATACGACCCATTACTTCTGAACCCATCATCCCCAACCAACCAGAACCCAAACCAACAGAACCACAACCCAGAACGTCTGATCACTCTGCTCCCAGAGCATCAGCACGTCCTGCTGTCAGAACCACGGATACAGACTCTTCATCAGCCTTCACACCTGTATCCTTCCCCATCAATGTCTTTGACTCTCCTCCCTCCAATACCTCTGAATCACTTAGAAAATTCATGGAGGTTAGGAAAGAGAAGGTATCTGCCTTGGAAGAATATTACCTTACCTGTCCAAGCCCTAGGCAATATCCTGGCCCTAGACCTGAACGTCTAGTTGACCCAGATGAACCTATCTTGGCCAATCCTATCCAAGAGGCAGACCCCTTAGTCCAACAGGCTCACCCTGTCCCTGACCAACAAGAGCCAATTCAACCAGACCCTGAACCTGAACAATCAGTATCTAACCAATCCTCGGTTAGATCACCTCACCCTCTGGTTGAAACTTCAGACCCTCACCGTGGAACCTCTGAACCCAATGCTCCCATAATTAACATTGGTTCTCCACAAGGTGCCTCTGAAGCTCATAGCAGCAATCACCCAGCCTCTCCTGCACCCAACCTCTCCATCATTCCCTATACTCACCTTCAACCCACATCTCTCTCTGAGTGCATCAATATTTTCAATCATGAAGCCTCCTTGAGGCTCCGCAATGTGCACGGTCAGACTGACCTCAGTGAGAATGCTGAAAATGTGGCTGATGAGTGGAACGAGTTGAGCACTTGGCTGGTGGCTCAGTTTCCCGTTATGCTGCAGCTCCTGCATGCAGAGGGAAGTCAGAGCATTGAGGCTGCAAAGCAAAGGTTTGCTAGGAGGGTGGCTCTTCATGAACTCGAACAGAGAACCAAGCTTCTTGAAGCCATTGAAGAAGCCAAGAGACAGAAAGAACAAGAAGAAGAAGCTGCCCGTCAAGCAGCAGCTCAGGCTGAACAAGCCAGACTTGAGGCAGAACGTCTTGAAGCTGAGGCTGAGGCAGAGCGACTTGCACCAGTTCTGTTTACTCCTGCTGCTTCTGCTTCCATTCCAGAACCTCAAGCTGCTCAGAACGTTCCTTCCAGCTCTACTCCGACAAGCTCATCCAGACTCGACATCATGGAACAACGTCTTGACACTCATGAATCCATGCTGATTGAGATGAAGCACATGATGATGGAACTTCTGCGCCGTACTGACAAATCTTAGTTTTTTAGGATCTCTTCTTTTTCTTCCTTTTCCTTTTTATTTAACGTTGTTTTATTTAAACTCTGCTTATTTACTTACTTTAATTTGTTCATTTGTGATTCTATATGCATATATCTATATATATTTGTGTCACATATGTTTGCAAAACCTGTTTTATTCATAATTGTTCTATGTTTACATCATAATTCTTTCCATCATACATTATTCCCTATATCTAGAATGGAGGATCCTTCCTCATTCTTCTGCATTCTTGGCGCTGCTCCACTCTTTCCTTCTCCAGACGATCCAATGCATACTCTATGTTGCCAAGTTTGATGCTCAGATCATCTTTTTCTAGACTATCTTCTGTCGTCTTAAGTCTCTTTTCCACAGTCTCCTTCTCTTCCAGCAGATTCAGCTCCCGCTGGCAAAGCTCCTGAATCTCTTCCACGAAGCAGAGGAACTCCTTCAGATCTTTCTCCATCTCTGGACCAAGATCTTCTTCAAGCAGTGTCTTCGTCAGCTCTTGTATGGTCTTTGTACCATCGGGATGCCTAATATTGAGGAACATATCTTCCTCAAACGCCTTCCTTCTGAGCTCTTCTAATGCCATTCTGTATGATGCCATTTTTTTCTGAATATTATTCGAGATGTGAAGCTTACCTTTCTCTCCAACGTTTTATAGGCTTCACTTTCTCTCTGAAAGTTAATGCTCTTACAGTTTCTCGAGGTTAAGTTCTTGGTAACTGACCCTTCTATTTACTCACTTGACCGGTGGTAAACGTTCATCCCTTGCATTAACTCTTCTATTTATTATCGCCTCACTCTGATTCTTACATCGTCTTCATTTTCTTTAAACTTAGACCTTCTCTAAGGGGGAGTACCTTGTACTTCAAGCTAAGTTTTTCACACCCCGAGCTTTTTGCTTATGACAAAAAGGGGGAGTAAACCCAGTTTTTGATGTGTAAGATGTGTTAGTGTGACTTATTTTTCTTTTGGAGATTTTAAGAGTTCCACCTTCATGACCATAGATGTGTCACTGGGCAAATACAAGGAATACATTTCACTTCTTCTGAAGTGATTCTAAGTTGACTCTGATACCCAAGACTCTGATACCTTGTCCATGACTCTGATCACTTATGCGCTCTGATTATTCGTTTTTCATCTATGTCATAAGCTTTTCACTCTGAACTCTTATATGATTTAGCTCAGAATCTAGACTTTACTAACGTTTTCATCAAGTATTAGATTCAGGGGGAGCTAAGCTCAGAATCAAGCAGTGACTTGAATTCAGAATGAGCAAGATAAACTATTCACATCAGGATAAGTCTTATTCTATATCTCTAAACTCTGAGTGAATTCAGTTTAATGTTTAAGAATTGTTCATCAAAAATCTTAGTTTTGTCATCATCAAAAAGGGGGAGATTGTAAGATCAAGTTTTGATCTAGTAGTACAACTCTATGTTTTGATGATTACAAGTTAACCTTTTGATATGAACAATTGTGGTACTCTAACGTGTTTTTCTGAGTGTGCTATTTACAGGCTCTGACCCTGACTCAATTTCACACAAATCAGAAGCACTGTGTATAAAGGGTAACCCAAGCAACGCTTTCGCATTCACCATGTTCAGTATGAACAGTGGAAAAGCTTCAGAAGATCTGAAGCTATACAAACTCTGATGAGGACTCAGTCGCTAGAAGCTCTGATGATCCAGAAGTTCTGACAACCAAGAAACACTGAAGGTTCAGATGTTCCGATGGTGTAGAAGACTCTGAAGATCCAGAAGCTGAATAGTGGAAACTCTGAAGTCCAGAAGCAAGAAACTCTGAAGGCCATGTTCTTCCCTCTGAGTTCAGAATCAGAAGATACAATGGTCAGAGGATCTGTGCTTTCCCTCTGACTCTGATCAACCGGCTTCACAAGTTCCAATACGAAGCATTCCTCTGATCAGAAGTCTCCTAGGTTAAAAGGTCAAGTCGCTATCCAAGTACAAAAGCAAGTGTACCTTCCTGACGACCTACCTAACGTTCTCAGCCACAGCAGAAGCTGGATTTTCCAGAACTGCCCTCCAACGGTAGCATTTCCCATGCAACGCTCAACCCTAATCCTTGGAGTATATATAGAGGCTGAAGATTGAAAGAAGCGGCTAGAAGAAAGTGAATACAAGAAGCAACACACGCGCAAGATATTCAAAATATTCTAAGCTTTCTTTCATCTTGTAATTTATTTAGTTTACACTCAGCTTATTCAGAAGCAAACCCTTGTAAACACCAACCTCAAACAGTTGTTTGATTTTCCTTTAGGAGATCAAGGTTGATCGGATCCTAGAGAAGACTAAGAGAGTGAATCTTAGTGTGAGCTAAGTCAGTGTAATTGTTAGTCACTTGTAGGTTTCAAGTGCAGTTGTAACTCTTACCTGATTAGTGGATTGCCTTCATTCTAAGAAGGAAGAAATCACCTTAACGGGTGGACTGGAGTAGCTTGAGTGATTTATCAAGTGAACCAGGATAAAATCCTTGTGTGCTTTTCTATCTCTATCTTTTGCACTTAGTTCTCGAAAAGATTTGTTAAAATCTTTAAGGTGGTAGTTTTGTACTGAAAACGTTATTCAAACCCCCCCTTTCTACCGTTTTTCATACCTTCAAACATCACAAAGCAAGAGCAATTCTTCTAAGTGCTATTTCCTATGAAGAGTACCAGAAGATTACAGATCGTGAGTTTGCAAAGGCATTTTCGAATCTCTGAAGATGTCTCATGAAGGAAACAAGAAAGTCAAAGAATCAAAGGCATTGTCTTTGATCCAAAAGTATGAATCCTTCATCATGGAGCCAAATGAGTCCATTGAAGAAATGTTCTCCAGATTTCAGTTGCTTGTAGCTGGCATACGACCTCTCAACAAGAGCTACACAACAAAAGATCATGTCATAAGGGTCATCAGGTGTCTTCCTGAAAGTTGGATGCCTTTGGTGACTTCAATAGAGCTCACGAGAGACGTTGAGAATATGAGTTTAGAAGAACTCATCAGCATTTTGAAATGCCATGAGCTGAAACGCTCAGAGATGCAAGATCTGAGGAAAAAGTCCATAGCCTTGAAATCAAATCTGAAAAGGCTAAGGTTGAGAAGTCAAAAGCTCTTCAAGCTGAAGAAGAGGAATCTGAAGAAGCATCAGAAGATTCTGATGAAGATGAGCTGACTCTGATCTCCAAGAGACTCAACCGCATCTGGAAGCACAGGCAGAGCAAGTTCAAAGGCTCTGGAAAGGCAAAAGGAAAGTATGAATCCTCAGGCCAGAAGAAGTCTTCAATCAAGGAAGTCACATGCTTTGAGTGCAAAGAATCAGGGCACTACAAAAGTGATTGTCCAAAGTTGAAGAAGGACAAGAAGCCAAAGAAGCACTTCAAGACAAGAAGAGTCTGATGGTGACATTTGATGAATCAGAGTCAGAGGATGTTGACTCTGATGGTGAAGTCCAAGGACTCATGGCATTGTCAAAGACAAGGAAGCAGAGTCAAAGGAAGCTGTTGACTCTGACTCAGAATCAGAAGGAGATCCTAACTCAGACGATGAAAATGAGGTATTCGCTTCTTTCTCTACCTCTGAACTGAAACATGCATTGTCTGATATTATGGATAAGTATAACTCCTTATTGTCTAAGCATAAGAAGCTGAAAAAGAACTTATCTGCTGTTTCCAAGACTCCTTCTGAACATGAGAAAATTATTTCTGATTTGAAAAATGATAATCATGCCTTGATCAATTCTAACTCTGTGCTTAAGAACCAGATTGCTAAGTTAGAAGAAATTGTTGCCTGTGATGCCTCTGATTGTAGAAATGAATCTAAGTATGAAAAGTCTTTTCAAAGATTCCTAGCTAAAAGCGTGGATAGAAGCTTAATGGCTTCAATGATCTATGGCGTAAGCAGAAATGGAATGCATGGCATTGGCTATTCTAAACCAATTAGAAATGAGCCCTCTGTGTCTAAAGCTAAATCCTTGTATGAATGCTTTGTTCCCTCTGGTACCATATTGCCTGATCCTGTACCTGCTAAAGTTGCTAAAAACCCTCTTAAAAAGGGATCTTCTCTATGACTAAATATCATGCAAATATTCCTTTAAAATATCATGTTGAGACACCCAAGGTGATCAGAACCTCTGGGGTAACTAACAAGAGAGGACCCAGAAAGTGGGTACCTAAGGACAAGATTATCTATGTTGCAGATATCCTTGATAGCTCCACTGAAACACCAATCATGGTATCTGGACAGTGGATGCTCGCGTCACATGACGGGAGAAAGGCGTATGTTCCGAGAGCTGAAACTTAAGCCTGGAGGCGAAGTTGGCTTTGGAGGAAATGAAAAGGGTAAAATTGTTGGTACTGGTACTATTTGTGTAGATAGTAGTCCATGCATTGATAATGTGTTATTGGTAGACGGCTTAACACATAACTTATTGTCTATAAGTCAATTAGCTGACAAGGGTTATGATGTTATATTCAATCAAAAGTCCTGCCGGGCTGTAAGTCAGATCGATGGCTCTGTTCTGTTTAACAGCAAGAGGAAGAACAACATTATAAGATCAGATTATCTGAGTTGGAGGCTCAGAATGTGAAGTGCCTTCTGTCTGTTAATGAAGAGCAGTGGGTATGGCATAGACGGTTAGGGCATGCCAGTATGAGAAAGATTTCTCAGCTGAGCAAGCTAAACCTTGTCAGGGGCTTACCCAATCTGAAGTTCGCTTCAGACGCTCTTTGTGAAGCATGTCAGAAAGGCAAATTCACAAAAGTCCCTTTCAAGGCAAAGAATGTTGTCTCAACCTCAAGGCCGTTGAACTTCTGCATATCGACCTTTTTGGACCAGTGAAAACTGAGTCTATAGGTGGCAAGAGATATGGGATGGTTATCGTTGATGACTATAGCCGCTGGACATGGGTAAAGTTTCTAACCCGCAAGGATGAGTCTCATGCTGTGTTCTCTACCTTCATTGCTCAAGTGCAAAACGAGAAGGCTTGTAGGATTGTGCGTGTCAGAAGTGACCATGGTGGAGAGTTTGAGAATGACAAGTTTGAGAGTCTGTTTGATTCCTATGGAATTGCACATGATTTCTCTTGTCCCAGAACTCCTCAACAAAATGGTGTTGTTGAGAGGAAGAACAGAACTCTTCAGGAGATGGCTAGAACCATGCTCCAAGAAACTGGCATGGCTAAGCACTTTTGGGCAGAGGCAGTAAATACAGCATGTTACATTCAGAACAGAATCTCTGTGAGACCAATTCTGAATAAGACTCCTTATGAATTGTGGAAGAACATAAAACCCAACATTTCTTATTTTCATCCTTTTGGCTGTGTTTGTTATGTTCTCAATACTAAGGATAGATTGCATAAATTTGATGCTAAGTCTTCTAAGTGTCTATTACTCGGTTACTCTGAGAGATCTAAAGGTTTTAGATTTTATAATACTGATGCTAAGACTATTGAAGAATCTATTCATGTTAGATTTGATGATAAGCTTGACTCTGACCAGTCAAAGCTAGTTGAAAAGTTTGCAGATTTAAGCATTAATGTTTCTGACAAAGGCAAAGCTCCAGAGGAAGATGAGCCAGAGGAAGATGAACCAGAGGAAGAAGCTGGTCCCTCTAACTCACAAACTCTGAAGAAGAGCAGAATCACTGCAGCTCACCCTAAGGAATTGATTCTGGGCAACAAAGATGAACCAGTCAGAACCAGATCTGCCTTCAGACCCTCTGAAGAGACCTTGCTCAGTCTGAAAGGATTGGTGTCCTTAATTGAACCCAAGTCCATAGATGAAGCTCTTCAGGACAAGGATTGGATTCTGGCCATGGAAGAAGAATTGAATCAATTTCCAAGAACGATGTTTGGAGCTTAGTGAAGAAGCCTGAGAGTGTCCATGTTATTGGAACGAAATGGGTATTCAGAAACAAGCTGAATGAGAAAGGAGATGTAGTCAGAAACAAGGCAAGGCTAGTTGCTCAAGGCTACAGCCAGCAGGAAGGAATAGACTACACTGAAACATTTGCTCCAGTAGCAAGACTGGAGGCAATCAGACTGTTGATCTCTTTCTCAGTAAATCACAACATAGTTCTACATCAGATGGACGTAAAGAGTGCCTTCCTAAATGGTTATATCTCAGAGGAAGTCTATGTTCATCAACCCCCAGGTTTTGAAGATGAGAAGAAACCAGACCATGTGTTCAAATTGAAGAAATCACTCTACGGTCTGAAGCAAGCTCCCAGAGCATGGTATGAGAGACTTAGCTCATTCCTTCTGGAGAATGAGTTTGTAAGGGGTAAAGTAGATACAACTCTTTTTTGCAAGACTTATAAAGATGATATCTTAATTGTGCAAATTTATGTTGATGATATTATATTTGGTTCTGCTAATCAATCTCTATGCAAAGAATTTTCTGAGATGATGCAGGCTGAATTTGAGATGAGTATGATGGGAGAATTAAAGTACTTTCTGGGAATACAAGTTGATCAAACACCAGAAGGAACATATATCCATCAGAGCAAGTACACTAAAGAACTTCTGAAGAAGTTCAATATGCTGGAATCTACAGTGGCCAAGACTCCAATGCATCCTACATGCATTCTGGAGAAAGAAGATAAAAGTGGTAAAGTATGTCAGAAGCTCTATCGTGGCATGATAGGTTCACTTCTATACTTAACTGCATCTAGGCCAGACATACTATTTAGTGTTCATTTATGTGCTCGTTTCCAATCAGATCCAAGGGAAACCCACTTAACTGCTGTTAAGAGGATCCTAAGGTATCTGAAAGGCACCACTAACCTTGGCTTGATGTATAAGAAAACATCAGAGTATAAGCTTTCAGGTTACTGTGATGCTGATTATGCTGGAGATAGAACAGAGAGAAAAAGTACTTCTGGAAATTGTCAATTTCTGGGAAGCAATCTAGTCTCATGGGCAAGCAAGAGGCAATCAACCATTGCACTATCAACTGCAGAGGCAGAATATATCTCAGCAGCAATATGCAGCACTCAGATGCTCTGGATGAAACATCAGCTGGAGGATTATCAGATCCTTGAGAGCAATATCCCAATCTATTGTGATAACACTGCTGCAATCTCATTGAGTAAGAATCCTATCTTGCATTCAAGGGCAAAGCACATTGAGGTAAAGTATCACTTTATTAGAGATTATGTACAGAAGGGCGTACTTCTTCTGAAGTTTGTTGATACTGACCATCAATGGGCAGATATCTTTACAAAGCCCTTAGCAGAGGATAGATTTAATTTTATTCTGAAAAATCTAAACATGGACTTTTGTCCAGAGTGAAGATGGATCAGAACCTCTGACTATGATACTTCTTGATCAGAAGATGTCTAGTCCAGAAGGTAACTCAATCAGAGTGTGTGTACCCACTGGTACTGACTCTGAAGCTGAGACAACAACACGTGTGTCAGTATTTCTGATGCATAGTTCCTTGTGCCCGTGTGACAGTCTGTTATGATTGCGTGTAGATGTGCTTCTCTCCTGTGTGTGATTTGTGTATTTACTGTTACTATCTATCTTTAATTTTCAACCGTTGATCTTAAAGTGCTTTTTGAATCAACAACGGTTATTTGTTAAAACCCACTATACACACACGATCTCTTTCACTTCCGGTTTTTACTCTCTCTCTCTGCTTTTCAAAACCGCTTTTCTCGATTTCTCTCTCGATCTCTCTTCATCTTTCAACCTTCATCTTCTACCTCAAACCTTCAACCGCTTCAAAATGGTGAGTCAAACCAGAAGATCTACTGCAGATGCACCTCAGTTCCCTCACATGGTAGTTGGTCTAGCAACGGGTCAAAGGGGCCCTGAGAATCCGACACAAGATCAAGGTCAAGCTCAAGACAGAGTGTTCCAATTGCAGAACGGGGCTGTGCCGTTCACTGTGTATATGCTCCTGAGGAACTCCAAGTCCTGGCAGAATGGAGATTCGACCTCGACAACCTGGCTACAAATGGGTATGATCTTCGTCCTGAAGTCCAAGTTCAAGGTTGGGGAAATTACTTCAACAGACTTCGAGGACCGGTGTATGATAGATTGGTCAAGGAATTCTGGAAGCACGCCGACTGCGATGATACTCAGGTGGTATCTTACATTCTCGGAAGAAAGATCATCATCACGAGAAGTCTTTCGTGAATCTGCTGGGTGCAGACACTGCTTATGGGTATCGTTTCCAACTCACGGAATCGAAGCTGAAACCCAGCACCAAGGATACAATCAACCAGGCCCTGTACACCACTTACAAACCGGGCAAGACGAGTTACAAGGTGATGGACCTTCATCCCAAGCTCAGGATCTGGCACAAAATTTGCTACACTGCATAAACCAGAGACCAAAGGGCAGTTCTCCAGACTACATCAACTTCAACCAGAAGGTGATGTTGTTCTTCATCCAAGACCAGAAGAAGATCTGCCTTCCCTACTTCCTGTTCTCCTACTTGAAGGAATGCATCCGGAAGTCTCGCACCACTGCCTCCATCAAGTCAGCATCAAATATATCCCTTTGGGAGACTGCTCTCAGACTTTCTCATTGAAAGCAACCTGGTGCAAGATCTGGTCAATGCTGGATGTGTAGAGGATCTGAGCACCATGGTCAGTGATGTCTTCACTGCAAATTCTCTGAAGAAGATGGGTTTGGTCCAGAAGAAGATTGCTCCTGCTCGTGAAGACACATCTTCTGAGATCAGAAGTAGAAGGATGCCTCTGAATGACTACCCTCTGTGGACCAGGCAGACAATCCTGACGCCATTAGGTGCTATGTTGAAGACCTAAGGGCTCAAGGATTCGAAATTGATCTTGATGATTTCGTCAGCAGACTGCCGCCAGCTCCAGAGTTTCCTTCTCCTCCCAAGAAGAAAGCTCAGAGGAAGATGATACTGGACGAATCTTCTGAGGAATCGATGTCCCTCTGGTCAAAAAGAAGAAGAGAAAGCCTGATGATGGTGATGATAGTGATAATGAGGATGGTCCTCCTAAGAAGAAGAAGAAGCAGGTCAGAATCGTGGTGAAGCCTACTCGGGTGGAACCAGCTGCTGAAGTGGTCAGAAGGACTGAACCTCCTGCCAGAGTGACTAGATCATCAGCACATTCAAGTAAGCCTGCACTTGCTTCTGATGATGATTTGAATTTATTTGATGCACTCCCTATATCTGCCATGCTCAAACACTCCTCAAATCCCCTCACTCCTATTCCTGAATCCCAACCAGCTGCACAAACCACCTCTCCACCACATTCCCCAAGATCTTCATTCTTTCAACCTTCCCCTACTGAAGCACCTCTCTGGAATTTGCTTCAGAACCAACCCTCTAGGTCAGAAGAACCTACCTCTCCCATCCACCATTCATCAACCCATCATCGAACAACCAGAGCCTACCCAACAGAACATGACCCAGAACCTCTGATCACTCTGTCCCAAGAGCATCAGAACGTCTGGCTCCAAACCACGGATACAGACTCTTCCACAGCCTATACACCGTATCCTTCCCAACCAATGTTGCTGATTCTTCTCCCTCCAATAACTCTGAATCCATTAGAAAATTCATGGAGGTCAGAAAAAAAGGTCCTAGAAGGTATTACCTCACTTGTCCAAGCCCTAGGAGATATCCTGGCCCTAGACCTGAACGTCTAGTTGACCCAGATGAACCTATCTTGGCCAATCCTTTACAAGAGGCAGACCCTTTGGCTCAACAAGCTCACCCTGCCCTGACCAACAAGAGCCTATTCAACCAGAACCTGAACCCGAACAATCAGTGTCTAACCAATCCTCGGTTAGATCACCCATCCTCTGGTTGAAACTTCAGACCCTCACCTTGGAACCTCTGAACCCAATACTCAAATGATTAACATTGGTTCTCCACAAGGTGCCTCTGAAGCTCATAGCAGCAATCACCCAGCCTCTCCTGAAACCAACCTCTCCATAATTCCTTATACTCACCTCCAACCCACATCTCTCTCTGAGTGCATCAATATTTTCTATCATGAAGCCTCTTTGAGGCTCCGCAATATGCACAGTCAGACTGACCTCAGTGAGAATGCTGAACGTGTGGCTGATGAGTGGAACAATCTGGGCACTTGGCTGTGGCTCAAGTTCCAATTATGATGCAGCTCCTGCATGCAGAGGGAAGTCAGAGGATTGAGGCTGCCAAGCAAAGGTTTGCTCGAAGGGTGGCTCTTCATGAACAAGAACAGAGAAATAAGCTTCTTGAAGCTATTGAAGAAGCCAAGAGAAAGAAGCTCAAGCAGAAGAAGCTGCACGTCAAGCAGCAGCTCAAGCTGAACAAGCCAGACTAGAGGCAGAGCGACTTGAAGCTGAGGCTGAGCTCTTAGATGCCAAGCACTTGCACCAGTTGTGTTTACTCCTGCTGCTTCTGCTTCCATTCCAGATTCTCAAGCTGCTCAGAATGTTCCTTCCGGTTCTGCTCAGTCAAGCTCATCCAGACTCGACATCATGGAACAGCGTCTTGACATTCATGAATCCATGCTGATTGAGATGAAGCACATGATGATGGAACTTCTGCGACGAACTGGAAAACCTTAGTTTTAGGATCTCTTCTTTTCTTCTTTTCTTTAACGTTGTTTTATTTTTGTTAAACTCTGTTTCTTTTATTTATTTATTCTACTTTGTTCGTTTGTGATTATCTTGCATATCTATATATATTTGTGTCACATATGTTTGCAAAAATCTTTTTATTCATCATATTTTATGTTTACATCATACATTCTTTCCCTAAATCTAGAATGGAGGATCCCTCCTCATTCTTCTGCACTCCTGGCGCTGCTCTGACCTATCCTTCTCCAGACGCTCCAGTACATGCTGGATGTTGCTGAGCCTGTCTTTAGCTCATCCCTCTCCAGAATCTCTTCTGCAGTCTTGAGCTTCTCTTCCAAACTCTCTTTTTCTTCCAGCAGCTTGAGTTCAAGCCGGCTGAGTTCTTGCACCTCCTCACGAAGGCAAGAAATTCCCTCAGGTCTCTCTCCAACTCTGGACGCAGGTCCTCTTCCAGCAGTGTCCGTGTCAGCTCCGGATGGTCGTTGTACCCTCTGGATGCCTGATGTTCAGGAACAAGTCCTCCTCAAAGGCCTTCTTCCTCAGCTCTTCTAGTGCTACGATGTATGATGCCATTTTTTTTTACTGAAATTGTTCGAGGTGTGAAGCTTACCTCTCTCTCCAACGCTTTATATAGGCTTCACTTTCTCTCTGAAAGTTAATGCTCTACAGTTTCTCGAGGTTAAGTTCTTGGTAACTGACCCTTCTCTTTACTCACTTGACCGGTGGTAAACGTTCTTCTCTTGCATTAACTCTTCTATTTATTTCGCCTAACTCTGATTCTTGCAATGTTTTCATTTCTTTAAACTTAGACCTTCTCTAAGGGGGAGTACCTTGTACTTCAAGCTAAGTTTTTCACACCCCAAGCTTTTTGCTTATGACAAAAAGGGGGAGTAAACCCAGTTTTTTGATGTGTAAGATGTGTTAGTGTGATTTATTTTTCTTTTGGAGAATTTAAGAGTTCACCTTCATGACCATAGATGTGTCACTGGGCAAATACAAGAATACATTTCACTTCTTCTGAAGTGATTATAAGTTGACTCTGATACCCAAGACTCTGATACCTTGTCCGTGACTCTGATTACTTATGCGCTCTGATTACTCGATTTTCATCTATGTCATAAGTTTTTCACTCTGAACTCTTATATTATTTAGCTCAGAATCTAGACTTTACTAACGTTTTC
The DNA here is from genome assembly GCF_012489685.1 of Lotus japonicus. Lineage (NCBI taxonomy): Eukaryota > Viridiplantae > Streptophyta > Magnoliopsida > Fabales > Fabaceae > Lotus > Lotus japonicus. The sequence continues at coordinate 285,704 of NW_026645412.1, forward strand.
ATCAAGTATTAGATTCAGGGGGAGCTAAGCTCAGAATCAAGCAGTGACTTGAATTCAGAATGAGCAAGATAAACTATTCACATCAGGATAAGTCTTATTCTATATCTCTAAACTCTGAGTGAATTCAGTTTAATGTTTAAGAATTGTTCATCAAAAATCTTAGTTTTGTCATCATCAAAAAGGGGGAGATTGTAAGATCAAGTTTTGATCTAGTAGTACAACTCTATGTTTTGATGATTACAAGTTAACCTTTTGATATGAACAATTGTGGTACTCTAACGTGTTTTTCTGAGTGTGCTATTTGCAGGCTCTGACCTCAACTCAATCTCACACAAATCAGAAGCACTGTGTATAAAGAGTGACCCAAGCAACGTTTTCGCATTCACCATGTTCATATGAACAGTGGAAAAGCTTCAGAAGTTCTGAAGTTATACAAACTCTGATGTGGACTTAGTCACTAGAAGTTCTGAAGATCCAGAAGTTCTGATAACCAAGAAACCTGAAGGTTCAGATGTTCTGATGGTGTAGAAGACTCTGAAGATTCCAGAAGCTGAATAGTGGAAACTCTGAAGTCCAGAAGCAAGAAACTCTGAAGGCCATGTTCTTCCCTCTGAGTTCAGAATCAGAAGATACAATGGTCAGAGGATCTGTGCTTCCCTCTGACTCTGATCAACCGGCTTCACAAGTTCCAATATGAAGCATTCCCCTGATCAGAAGTCTCCTAGGTTTAAAGGTCGCGTCGCTATCCAAGTACAAAAGCAACTGTACCTTCCTGACGACCTACCTAACGTTCTCAGCCACAGCAGAAGCTGGATTTTCCAGAACTGCCCTCCAACGGTAGCATTTCCCATGCATCGTCAAACCCTAATCCTTGGAGTATATAAAGAGGCTGAAGACTGAAAGAAACGGCTAGAAGCATTCACATACGCAAGACAATCTAAATCTTCTAAGTTTTCTTTCATCTGAAATTCATTGAGTTTACTATTAGCTTTTTAGAAGCAAATCTCTTGTAAACATTCTTTGATAAACAGTTTGTTTAGTTCCTTTAGGAGATCAAGGTTGATCGGATCCTAGAGAGACTAAGAGAGTGAATCTTAGTGTGAGCTAAGTCAGTGTAATTGTTAGTCACTTGTAGGTTTCAAGTGCAGTTGTAACTCTTACCTGATTAGTGGATTGCCTTCATTCTAAGAAGGAAGAAATCACCTTAACGGGTGGACTGGAGTAGCTTGAGTGATTTATCAAGTGAACCAGGATAAAATCCTTGTGTGCTTTTCTATCTCTTATCTTTAGCACTTAAGTTCTCGAAAGATTTGTCAAAATCTTTAAGGTGGAAGTTTTATACTGAAAACGTTATTCAAACCCCCCCTTTCTACCGTTTTTCATACCTTCAGCGGGCAGGTCATGCCGA
>NW_026645413.1:0-44477 GCF_012489685.1 Lotus japonicus
TGTACAGTTATTGAAATGGCTACTGGGAGACCTCCTTGGGGTGTTGTTGAGGGATCTAACCCAATGGCTTCTGTGTTGAGGATTGCTCATGGTGATTGGTGCCTCACTTTCCATCACATATCTCTAAGGAGGGTTTGGATTTCTTGAGCATGTGTTTGGAGAGAAATGCTGATAAGAGGTGTAGCGCTGAGGAGTTACTAAGCCATCCATTTGTTTCAAGGAATAAACAATATGCTTCCTCACCAACATGTGTGTTGGAGATTCATAATTTTGAGGATACTTATGAATCAGAAGGACATGAAGGCACTAGTTTAGGGTCATCAGGGAATTGGATTACTGTTAGATCGGGATGAAATGTAGAACAAGTGTATTAAATATAGACAAAGGACTCAATTGTACAGCGTTGTGTAGAAGACAAATATATAGGTTGTCAGAGTTTTAATGGTTGTAGACTTGTAGAATTGATTAGTGTTGCTAGTCACAAATTTGTAATTGAAGGATACCTTATCTTACGTGACATGAACGATCAAGAGTCCTGCATGTTGTTTTTGGTTTTTTGTTTTGTTTTACTTTTTATCATCATTTATCCATTAATCAATGTAGATAGGCTTGGGATTGATGAATAAGGAAAAAATCAAATTTTGCATACATGTTCAACCGGTGGTTTAAGGCTTTTAATAATAAGAATATATTATGTAATTAGAAATACGAACTTTCAAAAAAAAAAAAAAAAATACGAGAAACACTCTCCCACTTCACGTGATTAGTTTATTTTTTGAAAAATCAACAAACTTATTAATAAGTGAGAGTGAGAAAAATGCATTGACCTTTTAAAAAATAAATCAATCACATGATGACTGTGTTTAAAAGAGTGGGATGATTGTGTTTAAAAGAGTGCGTTGATAACACTCTACAAATATTATATACTTTCTTCCATGAAAACATGTATTGTGTATAAAAATGATATAAAATCATGAAAATACGATGCAGGGAGATAATATTTCTCAAGAAAGAGGAATCCATATTGAACTGTCAATAAGAAGGAACAATTATAGTAAATTGTAGGATAAAATGTCAGGAGCTAATTGACATTTTACACAATCAAAAAATCCTAGATGTTGCTTCATTCTTTTAGAGACGCACTTGTGCGCACTCAACATGTGACTAATTTGGCTCGGGATACAGTAGTGATGTCCCTGGGGAGAAAACTGCAATGGAGAACTATGCACATCAATATTGACCAATCTTTGGCATATTTTGGGTTCTACTTCTTAATCTTACATCTAATCTTGAAAATAATATAAGGATAGATTGCAATTAATATAAGGATGCATATGAACAAATTTCCTATACATTTGTACAGAACGGAATCCCTAATACAATGAACTTGGCGTTTACCACCCTACAGAAATTTCACTGCAGAATAATTTCAAGCCAATAGACAGCTCCCCCCCCCCCTTTCAAATAGTTTCAAACCTAGAATGAAAAAATCCAAATTCTATGCTTTCTCATAAACATTTAGTTTACCTCCTATTTATGGAACCGCAGACCACCAATGCTACTATATTTTGTATCCTGGAGTCAGATTTCTATTAATGGAAGACATATCTCTGACCCCTTGTAATGAAATTGGTTGCTCTCTTATGCGAGAAAGAAGGATGGAAACTTGTTCTGTTGCAATATCTAATCGTTCCTTAGACTTAGCAGATTCATTAATCAGAGATGAAACCATATTTTGTAATAACTTAACTCTTTCAGCATGATCACTTGATGCATTTTGAAGAAGCTTAGAAGAGGGCACGCTCATACGACGCCAACGAATGGGAAGATATCTATCTGGGATCTGAAAGCAATTTCCTGTTGAAAGAACTCTAAGAGAATGCCTACATAGAATTCCAGAGAATTCAAACTGGTGGCAGCTGCAACTTATGATTCCTTCCTGAGGGGACCAATAAACTTTCCGACCTCCTTCAGTTTTTATGTGGTGTCTCAAAGAAAACCATCTTCAATTGAAAATGATGCATAATGTGCTGCCAACACAAGTTGTTCTTGAAGCTTTGAAAAGGCAAAAGGAGTGAGGACTGTGACAGCATGTGATTCCATTGGGGCTCCTGTTTTGAGGCAAACATTTTGAAGATTCTGCTGCATGGTTTGCTGTTCTCCAGTTTGATCTTTAAAATCCACAGCAACAGCTACCTGATAGTGCAAACCCAAGTTAACAAACATAAATTTCTGTCTCAGATAAACAGCACAAAGTTTATTATGCGAATGCTCATTTAAACCAATGTAACAATATCCAAACCAGGAAACACAAAAAGATATATAATACCTGTTCAACAAAATGAGCCAGCCGTGTTTGTGCACTCAGAAATCGTTGAATGAAAGCATTGATTGACTTTGACTGACCTGTTGTAGTCATTCCCGCAAGAAAATGGCTTCTCAAAAATGGCAATGCCCAAAGTGAACGAGAGCTATATAAATTAACCATGTGCCGATTTGAATGCAGCCCAAAAGAACAAACCATTTCCCTCCAGCCTAGTTCAAAATCCTCCACTGACTCAAGATTATAAAGTCTATAAAATTCAGCCTTCCACTCATTGTAACGTTCCCCTAGAACAGCATTGAACCAAGATGGGAACTTTGCTACTATCATCCATATACAGAAAGCATGTTTTGTTGTTGGCATATCTTCAGCTAGTGCTTCTTTGAGACATATATTTTGGTCAGTCAATATAGTCTGTGGAGCCTTTCCATTCATAAACCCTAAGAAAGCCTTCCAAGAAGGTGATCAAAAAAGAAAAATAAAAAACAAAACAACACCTGTGTAAATTAAAGAACTGAATAACTTCTAAAAAATTAACAATCCTCATCAACAATTAAAATACCTAGTCCATTTTAGAAGAATGGGGCAAAAGAAAAAAGGAAACTAGCATAAGGTGCTTACATACATTGACCAAAGTGTAGAATACTCTACAAGAAAATCTTTGCACCAGCAGTAATTTAAATTAGATTCCATTTATCAGCAATAAATTTTTCCGTCCTTCCATTTAGTTTATATTCATTAAGCCACCCCAGTATTTCAAGAAACAATACACGAGGACATGTCACAATTTGAATAAAGAACGAAACTACACTAATATTGATAACTTTTTTATTTAACTACCTTCACTGCCCAGGAAAATGACCTGACAGTTTCATCCCGCAGAAGCACACAGCCAAAAAAGCAAGGCATTCCATAATTATTTATTCCAACCCATATCCCTAGCGGCATGTCAAATGCAGTGAGGCGATGTGTTGTATCAAGCACCACGGCATCACCAAATATATCATACAATTGGATTGATGAGGCATAGGACCAAGCAATGTTTTCCAAACGGTTGTTTGCATCAAGTTGTGTACTCAAATTTAAAATTAGGATCTTTCTCCTTAATGTTTCTGCACATTCTCAATAAATCTAAGCTTTCTTCTTCTGGATCTAATTTCCTAAACGACTGGAGTAAATTCCTTATATCCTTTTCAGTAAAAGGTAAAAACCCAGGTTCCACACACTTCTCAAGCTCCATAAGCCTCATCATTTGATGAACAGAAATCCCTGTTTTGGCAAACATAAGGATTCGGTTCTTGTCGGTGTCTGAGATAGTTCTGTATGCAGGAAGGAACGAACTTGGTTAGGTTCCAGAAGTTCATGATTATGATGGTTAGCAAATCCAGTGACGCGCCATTCTGGAGCTCCAAATTCTGTTGTTTTGCTTATCCGCATGTAAGCTTGACAGCCACATCGAGAAGACTTTCTATTTCTTTGAGGTTTACTTTGAGTTGATGTTTTGACTGGAGTATTACCAGCGCGGTGACAAACAAAGTAGCGTCTGGTAAGTCCTTTACCAACACCATCTTTTCCCTCAGTACGGTGACGTCTAATTGAGAAGCCGCACCTCTTGGAAAATTCACTATAGTATTCGTAAGCAGCATCATGAGTAGCAAACCTTTGACCAATATATGGAATAGCAGCATTAGCTGTTTCCAAGGAGAGCCTGGTTTCATCAGGTGACTCCTCGGTGCTGCTTGTATCACCCAAAGATAGTGAGTGTTGGTCAGAGGGATCATCATAAACTACCAACATAGATCCAACCTCTTCAGACATTATATATGTTTGCAGTGGCCAGCTTAAGATATCCTCCTATACCTAATATTTTAGTGGGAAAAACAAAGTGAAAAAAATAAAATACCAGGAAAGAAGAAATAAAGAACATACGAAATGATAAAACATCAACACAATGTAATCTACAAAAAGAAAAATCATCAGCACAATATTAAATCAAAGCAGAGATTTTTTCCCCTTCCCTAGAGTCTGGTAAACAGAAACATCTTAGTTGAGAGTTGTATGATAACAGATAACAGAAAGAGCATGGAATAATAAATTGATCAATACAAAATTTTGTTATGATGATTGTGAACAGTGACTAAACAAATTACAGAATAGAAACGAGAAAAAATGGGGGCAAATCTAAGACAATCAATAGAGAAAGTGAAGGAAGAAAATATATATTATTACCGTAGAGAAGGAGGAGGACGACACTATGAAATGGAAATGGAAACGGAAATGGAGGGAAACCCTATTATCTATCGAACACCTCCGCGCAGAATGCAGATACGCCTAACTACTGCATTGCAATTGGGTATTTCGACTAGGATAAACAAATTGAACAGGAGAATTCTCTGAAGAACAAATTGATTCCCAGAGATAAACAAATTGACAAACTAACACAACAACAACAACGTATCTCATCAGACAATCACGCATCTACAAGAACTCAAGAAGGAACAAAACAAAATACCTGCATACGAAGGGAAGGCAAGGCGAGGCGAGGTTTGAAGGAGTAGGAATAGGATATAGAATTACAAGCCAAGGTGGAGAATTAGGGATTTAGAATTAGGGATTCCAGATTTAGGGAAAATCATATTCATGGTTGCTTGGGAAAATCAAGCTTGAGAAGAGAAAGGAGAACTGGACTGGTGGTGGCGTGGTGGTGGACGGTGGTGGTGCCGCCGTGCCGTGATGAGGGTGCGAGGGTGAGGGCGTCTGGGCGTGGTGACTGGTAGTGGTGAGCGTGAATTAGAGAGGGTGAGAGCGTGAGTATCAGAGTATGTGAGTGTGTGAGAGAGGAGTAAGTGGGGGGTCTGGGTGCAAATATAAAATCTCAGGGGGTTCAGAAAAAAATATTACAGGGGGTAAGTAGAATTTTTTTGTTCAGGGGGTTCATATGGGTCCGCCTCTGTTTATGATGATTGTGAACCGTGAATAACAAATTACAGAATAGAAACGAGATAAAATGGGTGCAAATCTAAGACAATCAATAGAGAAAGTGAAGGAAGAAAATACATCTTATTACCGTAGGGAAGGAGGAGGACGACACTATGAAATGGAAATGAAAATGGAAACGAAAATGGAGGGAAACCCTATTATCTATCGAACATCTCCGTGCAGAATGCAGATACCCTGACGCCTAACTACTACATTGCCATTGGGTATTTTTACTCTGGACTCTGTGGAACGCACCGTTTTGACACCACCAAAATAATAATAATATTTTTTTCCTCTTTACGATCTCATCACTTCAAAGCACAAACCGACAATCTTTCTTAGTCACCGAACGGAGCGCACTATCATCACACCAAATGGTAGGAGGTTGATCAATGCATTTTTTTTTCTCATAAGGCTACAATAATATTTTGAGTGCGGTGGTTCACTTATAAAAGAGTAATGATATATACACACCTCATTTTTCAAACACTTCATTTCCACATCTTTTTATTTCTATCTCTATCATCTTATCATCTATCACATCTCATACTTTCTCTCTCTTACTTTTTCTATTTTTCCTATCTCTCTCCTCATTCCACCTCTCTCCACCTCAAAGAGAGGTATGGATAAAACATTATTGCTTATAAAATGGTGAAAGGGGCTGTGATGGTGAAAGGATGGAGGGGGAAATAGAGAGGAACATAATTTTAAAAACTAAAACAGAACGCATGAACACCTATATTTATTAACTAGAATTGTCCCGTGGAAAAGATACTAGGTAAATAATATTTAAAAATACTTTATAATATCATAAGTACTATTTTTAGGGTGAACCTAATATGCACTAATTTTAGGTGGTGTAATTTTACACCACCTACTTTGACTGGGTATAGCAGGTCAACACATTATTTTTTAAAAAAAAAATATCATTAAAAATTTGTTATGTATTAAATTTTTTTAAAAAAAGATGTGCTAACCTATTATAGAAGGTTAAAAAAAGTGGTCTAAAATTAGACCACTTTAAAAGTGGTCCACATTAGGGGTCACCCTATTTCTAATTAAACAATCTATTTTTCAGCGTCTAAAAATTATGATTTTTTTTAAGGAACCCTATGAATGATGTATGTATCAACCATATTCATTCTAGTCCTTTTTTTCCTTTCAGTTTAAAACACAAATAAACTTTCGTTCTCAAAGTATTGTCACTGATGAAGAAAAAAAAAAATTGTTATTGTTATTTTCAAATTGTAACCCAAAAGAAAAAGTCTTGTCACTGTCAATGGATATTGGGAAGGAAGATTATTTTAATTATTGATATTCAATGTTAATTATGTCACAAAATTATTTTACAATTCAGATAAATGCTGGGAAGGAAAACAAAACCAAAAAAAATATCGGGAAGGAAACATTGTTTTAATTATTGATGTTGAATGTCAATTATTATCTACTTGGTAAAATTATTCAACAATTGAACATTGAGAAAAAGTTTGATGCACTGACGGTGTAAACCAATCAGATTTCAAGGATGCGAGAAAATCTCTCTTTTCATTTAATTTCTTTAATTGACATGTCACATCTTTAAAATCTGATTGGTTGACGGTGTGCATCAAAATTAAACTTATTCTAACTTATTCAGTTAAGAAATCAATCACTAATTATCTCTTTATAGTATTAGTTGAAATTTAATACTATATTTGGTCCACCAAAAATAATACGCACGCTTCTTATCCCTTTTGAAAAATAAAAAATATAATCTGATAAGACTAGACTAGAGTATCTCTGTTGGGTTGGCTTGGCTTGGCTTGGCTTGACTTGATTGTATTTGTTTTGTTTGGAAGCGTTGAAGGAAGGAAGTCCCTGTCCCTCCCTCCCATCCCACTCCTACCTTTCTTCTCTCTTTCTTTCTTCAACCAACTTACTTTCTCTTGATTCCTCTTTCACACAATAAATTTGTCTTTTTTCTTCTTATGAACTTCACTTTCTGCTTTCGCTTCCTTCCAAAATGAAGGCTTTCAATTCTGTAACTGTAAGCTCCTTCTCCCTCTCTCTCTCTCTCTCTCTCTCTCTCTCTCTCTCTCTCTCTCTCTCTCTGTTCTCTTCTCTTTTCTTCTGTTTGGAGTGGGTAATGGGATTCATTTCATGCCACCACCAAAGCAAAGGAATCATTTTTTTTACACCTTTTCATGAATTCAACTTGATATAATTTGAGTACACGCCAACTTGATACAACCATTGTTTCTGTCAGGGTTTTGTCTTGCCAGACTTGAAGAATAGGTTCTTCCTTTGGAGTTTCCTCATTGTGGTTTCTTTAATTTGTGGTGCTTATGTGGTTGGTAATGCATCCTTTGCAAAGGAATACAAACAAGTATGTATTTCTGTCCCAAAGTTTCAATTTAAATTGCAAGATGCAAAATTAACAAATTTATGGAAATTTTATTCTCATGTTTGTAATTCGATGGTTACTTCTGTTCTAGGAACAATATAATAGAAACATTAGTTTTGCACTAGATATGTCTCTTTGAAAATGTATACTGTGACAACTGTATATTTGCCAGAATATTTTCTACTTAATTCTGTAAATGTTGCTCACTTTCACACTTTACAACTATAACGGCGAACACTGCTTTTAAGTGGTTGGTATCTGTTCATTGAGGCACCAACATGAAGTTAGAAACTTGGGCAATCATACCTACATTTTATTCTTATTAGAAGAAAAGTTCAATTCTATGGGTCTCACCTAACCTTTCCCTGGACCTGCCATGGATGGAGCTTTTTTGCACTAGGTTGTCAGATTTTTATCTTCTTTGAATTTGTGCATAGTTCTAAAGACATGATAGACATTAGAATGCGATAGCAGATATTGGCATATATGTTTGTTTGGGGTTCTAGCTCAAGGTTGGACTTACACTATGTTTGCATATTTGTATCTTTTGAGGGAACAAATGGTTTTCAGTTTTATTTTTTGCTTTGAAGGTTTTACCTTAATTTTGAATTTTGATGATCAATATTTAATTAATCTCATGTTTCTCTGTAATTTTTTATGAATCATTTAGTTTGAAATTGGACATTTGATTGATTGAAAATACTTTTGGGCAATATATCCGCAGAGATTAGCACGATGGGGACTAATTTATTCACTGCCAGTTACAAAATCCAATGCATGCAAGGTTTGTTATGCCTGGGGAAAGAAATCCATTTTACAAACTTGTAACTGCTTGGAATTACCTCGAATAATTACCTTCCTGTTTCCATTTCCATAGAAACATTGCTGGCCTTCTGGAACTGAAGCATTGCCTAAAGGAATTGTTGCTAGAACATCTAGCTTCGAAATGCGGCCCTTATGGGACTCTGGTATAAATCATGTATGTGAATGTGTGCTAAATTCTTATATTGACTTATCGTATTGAAATTCACTTAATACTCTAATAGTATTAGTATTAAGCATCACTTAATAAAATGGTTAACCAATTCTTTAATTCTGTCCACCTTTGAAGTAATTTTTTTTAGTTAAAGTTGGTTAATTAAGGTTGAATCTTGAACCAGTAAACTGATGTAGATTTAGTATTTCAACTTTATATACTATAAGATTTGGTACATGAACATGTTTGAGTATTGTTAAATAACTTCATAAGTTGATTTTTTCATTTAAAATTTGATTTGGGTTACATTGAGTAAATGATAGCAAAAGCTGGTAGTTCATATGTTTTTGTGTCCACTTGTTGGCATTTGCTTATCTTCAAGAATTGCACTTTCAACCGTGAACATTGCACTTTTTTATTATATCATATTTAGTTATTTTTAAATAATGCATGTTCCTATTCTGGGAGGGTGGGAATGGCCTCAATGGTGAGCTCACTGAAAGAAATAATGACTTGTACAGCTGCAACGTGGATATTATATTTGTTTTGTAAATCAGATGCTGTAAATTGGAAGATTATGCAGTTGAAGGGTAACAATGACTTCGTACATAAATTAGAATATTTTGTTGTCTTACTTGTTAGTGTTTTGATTTTCTTATTACTTTTAATTCTTTTTTTGTCTATAAGAGCATATGTAGCGCCATGAAATCAAAACAACTGGCACTTTTGGGTACATGAATAATCAAAACAACTTCTTCTGAAAAAACAAGCGGGTGTATATTACTAATCCCCTATAGGTGGTATGCTAATGCATTCTTACTTGTTTTTCCAGACGGAGTAAGTTAGCAACTTACACCTTCCGGTGGTGTATATTAACAAATTTCATTTTGTAACTTACTCAATTCTTCCTTTAAAACAAGTAGGACTATGCTAGCAAGCCCCCCCCCCCCCCCCCCCCCATGTATGTATGTTAAAATCCTGCTTAAGTCATTGGTTGTCATTAATCTTCTTTCTGTTCTTACTTTACTTTTTCAATTGTTTTTATTTCAGAGAATTTCAAAGCACCCATTGAACTTGTTGGCTATTGCAGTGGGGATAAAGCAGAAAGAAATTGTCAATAAAATAGTTGAAAAGGTGAGTTTTGCTTCACTTATATAATTTGATTTTGGTCCAAAGCTCACTATATTTGCTGACTCATATCTGCAGTTCCCATCAAGTGATTTTGTGGTAATGCTTTTTCATTATGATGGTTTTGTGGATGGATGGAAGAACTTAGCTTGGAGTAAGCACGCCATACATGTGTCTGCTATCAATCAAACAAAATGGTACAATTAGCTCATGTGATTTCCCCCCTAATTATTATAACTTATAATCTACTCTGAAGATTAAATTCATGTATGATTATTAAGAAAATGATGATATATGATGCCTTAGGTGGTTTGCAAAACGGTTTTTGCATCCAGACATAGTTGCTGACTACAATTATATATTTCTCTGGGACGAGGACCTTCTTATTGATAATTTTGACCCAAAAAGGTAAGCAACTTATCATATCACACACAAAAAAAAAATCTATTCTGTAGATGTACACTTACAAAACAAACAACTCGTACTCTTTTTTATCTGAATTTTCTACATATAATATTACAATAGTGCTGGTATATTTAATAAATTGAATTTCTTTGTTGACCTATTTGTTTATTTGATAGATTATTTTTACTTGACTATATTAGATATATATATGAAGTGGCAATTTTTTTTCCTAACATTGATTATTTTATGCTTGATGTATTGACTTGTTGCTTATCTGGTGTAGGTATGTATCCATTGTTAAAGAAGAGGGACTAGAGATATCACAGCCTGCATTGGATCCTGTTAAATCAGAAGTACATCATCCACTGACTGTTCGTAAAGCAGGATCAAAAGTGCACAGGTTAACCTTATTTCCACCTCCTTGTTGCTTCAGATATGGTTCTATTGGTAGATCATAACCAACACAGTGCTCTGTCAATGATCATTTCTGTCACACTTGCGTCCTTGTGCTACATGCTGCAGTGGATTTTTATAAGTATTCCCCCCCCCCCCAAAAAAAAAACAATTGCTAATATCTCTTCAGGTATTATGTTATCTCTGTACAGAAGGTATTATAAGTTTAAAGGTGGTGGAAGGTGTGATGACAATAGTACTGCCCCTCCTTGCACAGGGTAAACAGTTTCATCCTCTATCCTGTGTTATTTTCTCTTACCTCCATTTTCCAACTCATTCTGATCATCTGTGCTATTAAATAGAATTTGGAATTTAATATGGAAAGAGATTGTTTGCAGTTGGGTGGAAATGATGGCGCCAGTGTTTTCCAGAAAATCATGGCAATGTGTATGGCATTTGATCCAGGTTTGGATAAGAAAAACCTTGTAAACTTGTAACTTTTAACCATATTGTGCAAATTAGTACAGAAGAGAGAAAGAGAGAGAGAAAGGTAGAATAAGAGAGAACTCAGGGAAACAGAAGTTTTATTATGAATCAATCTGAATGTAACTAACTTACTACAGAACTATAAAACAGACTTATTCTGTTATGATAGCCCACTAACTGTACAAATGAAACCCAAATGCACCTTACATCACATTACATGTGCATCATATCCCCCCTCTTAAAATCTTCCTTGTCTTCAAGGAGATGCACAAGTATCAAAATTGGGAAATTGCTGTTTCAAGTTATACAAGATCTCCTATGTTGCTTCTTCCTTGAGCTCCACCTTCCATTGTACCAAAAATCCAGTCACTGCACGATGTCGCCGCTGAACCATACGCCTTTCTAGTGTCTTAAATGGAAATTTAGGACTATCCAAGCTGCCCCATTCCATAGGCAAAGCACACTGCTGAATGTCGTGATCTCGGCAAGGTTTGAGTAAGGAAACAAGAAAAGTAGGACGAATCTTAGGTTCAGGTGGCAACCTCAATGTATAAGAACTTCTCCCACACAATGGAGAATCTGATAGGGACCAAAATACCGAGGACAGGTGATAGGGACCAAAATACCGAGGACAGTTTTTCTGACTCTATGTTGTGCTGTTTGTTGTCTATAAGGCTGAAGCTTAAGGAACACCCAATCTCTTTCCTTAAACACCCTCTCAGATCTGTTTTTATCAGCCATTCGCTTCACACGTTGTTGAGCCTTCTCCAAATTGCCTTTGAACTTATTGAACATAACCTCCCCAGCTACAAAGGTCCTATCCACAGCCTCAACCAATGTACTATGAGGGCCATAAGGGAGATGCAAAGGTGGAGGTTGTTCATACAGAACCTCAAAACGGAGTAGCTTGTATGTCCGAATGGAATGTCGTATTGTACCACTATTCTGCCTATGGTAACCACTGGGGCCACTCCTTAGGGCGTTGGCAAGTCATAGCACGCAAGTAATGCTCCAAACAACGATTTAACACCACTTTTCCCATCTGATTGCAGGTGATAAGCTGTAGAAAGGCTGAGTCACCCCCAATTGTTGCAGAAATGATGACCAAAATTTGTTAGTGAAGAGTGGGTCCCTATCACTCACAATATTAGTGGGTGCCCCATGTAGCCTATAGATGTCCCTAATAAAGATTTCTGCCAAGTTAGATGCAGTAAAAGGATGGGCTAGAGGAATGAAATGAGCATATTTGCTCAACCTATTAATAATCACCCAAATGGTGTCTTTCTTATAAGACTCAGACAGCTTCTCAATAAAATCCACGGAGATGCTCTGCCAAACTCCAGCAGGTATAGGACCAGGCTGCAGAAGTACAGGTTCATACTTACACCTCAATCAAGTCCTACACCTTTGAATGAACTTAGCAACATCCTTTCTCAGCCCCTTCCAAAGAAACACAGACTTTATTCTATGCACAGAAGCTCTAAGCCTCTAACCCTAGAGTGTCCAGCCTGATGAGAAGAGTGCAACCACTGTGATATTAAATCCCTGACATGAAGATCATTAGAAACCACAAGGCTATATTTCCTAAACAAAAACCCATCAACTACCTTGTAATGAATGTGTAAATCTGGTCTGTCAGTTATTTGCTCCTTCAGTTGTTGTAATTGTGGGTCAGAGGCATATGCTGCCAGAATAAGATCCCACAATTTTGTAGAGATAGCAGAAACTAACAACTGCAGTAGCTCTCCATGAGAAGCTCTGGACAGAGAATCAGCTGCCACATTCTCTTGAGTCTTGACCCTTCTTGTGTTTAATCTCATAAGTTTGGTCACTCACCTATATTGAGCAGCAGTAGATAGCCTTTGTTCAAGCAAATTCTTAAGGCTTTGCTGATCAGTCAAGATCACAAATTGTTGAATTGACAAATATTGATGTCATTTTATTATCAATCAATATTGTAACTAACTCAGTACAGAACTATATAACAGACTTATTCTGTTAAGACAACCCAATAACTGTACAAATGAAACCCAACCATGCATCTTACATCACATTACATGTGCATCATGATTCCTGAGATTGTGATTTTGACGTTTGATATTTCTCTCAGCTTATCAAAAGGAAAGTAATTACACAATTACAGAGAAGATCGTATATTACTACTATGTTAATAGGGGAGGTGGGAATGTGGTGTGGGATGCAATTTTAGATTTATGATTGGCTAGCTGCTTCTTCTTCTGTTTCTTGTTATTTAAAAAATAAATTTTTAAATTGCTTCTCATTTATTTTAATGTGTTAAGAGTTACATTTTGAAATAATCTTTTGCAATAGATTAGAGAAAAGCTAAAATGTTCTTTTTCTAATTGTGGTAAAATGTAAAATAGTGGTTGGTTTATATAAAATTTCTAAAAAATAAATTATTGTTTTACTCAATTTTAAAATAACTTAAAGAAAAAAACAAATGGGCTTGTTCAATCTTTCAGTTGTGTTGTGCATGGTTTCTTCTTATATAGTCATGTTAATCTAATCATCTTTTTGTCTACAGAATGACTTAATCCATGCGTGGGGCCTCGATAGGCAGCTTGGTTATTGTGCACTGGTAAGTTGCTTGCACCACAACAGCACATTCATTTCATACTAGATCCTTCCATTGTGGTTCTCATTCATCTTTCAACAATATTTCAGGGCAATCGAATGAAAAATGTTGGTGTGGTGGATTCTGAGTATATAGTTCATCTGGGTCTGCCTACTCTTGGGAGCTCTAATGACAATGAGGCAAGTAATTTCACATTTGTACGTAGAACAATCACATTTTTACCTTGTTTAAATGGCACTTGCTGCATACTAAATGGAACATATTAGATTCAGGGAAACACTTGTTATGAAAACACAAATTCATTTGATTGGTTCACCTTTCCTAAAAATTAGCAACTTGACTTTGTATTTTTTTCAAACAACCAATTATACAAAGCCAGATAAGCCTTCTTGCGTACTGTTAAAAAAGTTCTCGTTATATGTAGCACTTCTGTTAAATTCACGCAGATTTTTCAATAAACTTCACCTTCTTAAGGAGATTTGTTAGCTGTTAATAATTTCTTTTAGTTCAAGACTTCCAGTTTCAGAACAACTTCAATGTTTGAATTAAATCTCATTTGTGTGCTCATGCTAAATTGACAATCTAAATTATTGCTAAGAAATTGTCCTCTGTGTTGCAGACGCTGTCAGATTCCCACAAAGATAATTCCAGAGTTAAAGTAAGTATGTTTGTGAGTGATAGGATAATGTAGATTTGATTTATACAGCTTTAGCTCATATAATATAACAAAGTAATTCAATTGACTGCATGCAGGTTAGGATGCAGTCATACATTGAAATGCAGGTTTTTGGGAAAAGATGGAAAGAAGCAGCAAACAAGGACAAATGTTGGAGTGATCCGTATGGACAAGTGGCAAACCAGACTAGCCATTATTGAGTGTATTTTGTGAGGTTTCCAGGTTCGTAGTCAACAAATTGACTCGAGCAACATAGTATAATATCAAGTTCTGGTGAACAGAACGTATGATTGGTCTCCAGTCTTCTTTTCTGCCTTTGATTTGATATCTCAACAGGAGTTTATAGGATCATTGTCGTTTGCCATTATTGGAGGATATTTTGTACCTTCATTTTGTGATTGAGTCATTTCTTCCCTTAGGTGCAGGTGTTGGTGTACACAGAGTGGTGCGGAGCTGTTCATATGACGACAGAAAAATGTTTAGATTTTTATATTATACCCTTTGAAGGTCACTGTAAATAAGTTAAGTTACATTACATATATACATGGCTCAACAGTCTCAAATGCTATTCTTCGGATGACTAAATATATGCTCGATACATCTTATATTATTGTTGGTATATCTTGCTACTTTCAAATTCTACTTTTTAATTCGATTGAGTTTGTCGTCTCTCATGAAGTGGCTGCATTGCAAGATTAAAATGTGCATAGGGTAGTGAAATAATGCGTTTTGGTATTCAACGACAGAGAATGTTAGTTGTAGTACCACATTCTCAGTCCTACTACTCTTTTTTTTCTTCCAGTGAACCAGCCGATATCCAGTTACCTTTTGGATGCCGATAATTTTGGATTTGGGATCCTCAATCCTCATACATATAACAATATTCATGGGAGCAATCATTTAAATATGTGCATTGTGCAGATGAGTTGTTAAATAGCATTATTGTACATCTTTCACCAGACCTATTGGTTACACACAGTCACTCAAGTTTTTTTTATTATGCATGAACGTCATGCTCATCTGAAAAAGCTTATTTAAACCTAGTGGTATTTGCTCCCAGTTGAGTCCAAGATCAGTTGGTTCTTCGACAACATGGATGTTGGTCATAAAAAAGTTCATTGGACCCATTGAGATTTGAGATACGTCAGGGTCGGCTTAAGGGTAAAGTCACTCAAGCAAGGACTTTAGACAAAAAAAAAATACTTCTTTACTAAGTAAAAGATGCCCTCAAATTTTTTATTGAATTTAATGTCTGTGCACTTTGTTCACACAGTCACCCAATTGAATTCCGCCACATTAACAAATATATTCTTGTTTTAATTAAAATTTAAGATTAAAGTTATTATTCAACCTACGTGGCATGTTGTGATTGGTTGTCAGTGTAAAACTGTTTTACACCGACAATTTATATTCATTAAACTCTTTTTTTTACCAAGTAAAAAAGCCCCCAAAATTAAAATTAATAAGATATTATCTTAAATCAACCATGTCTCAACAAAGATTAAATGAATTAAAGAAATATTTTTTTAGAAAAAAATCTCATTTTAAAGTTCGCTTTAGGCCTCATTTGGTGTTGGGCCGACTCTCAGATAAGTTGAAGACTTCAAAGAAGCACGTTAGTTATCTAGCGAAGAAGTGGTGGAGGTTCCTAAAAAACTTGGATTTGCTTGTGAGTAAACTTCTTAAAGCTATCTATTATTCTCATGGTACTTTGGTGGCTCCTTTTCTTTCTATCTCTCTCTTCATTCCACCTCTAAGAGAGGTGTGAATGAAACATTATTCGCTTATTGGGATGTCTCTTATTAATATTTGGGAGGACTCATAGTTGCCCATCGATAGTGGGATGCAGGAAACTAGGGGTGCCAAGATCAAAGAAGGGGCCATGGACAAATAATATAACATGCCTGCTAAAATTTGTACAGCTCACATACATAAATATGTAGAAAAACAAAATTGAAAATCTTGATTACCAAAAAAAAAAACAGAAAAACGTTAGTGGATCAGTTCATTGCTAGAAAATAGGTAAGAACAAAATACTTGGTCAAAAGCTAATAATGCATCTCTTTTTAAACGTGGGTTCATAGCCGTAACTGGATTTACAAGAAAGTAGTTTGGACTTTGGATTTTTTCCAGTTTAGATCATGTAAACCAGTTTTTCTTGACACTCCTACGTGCGAGTGGTGGTGCTAGGATGGGATAAGCACTTTCCCTTTCCAACCGAAAAACAGTAAAAAACAAAAACAGAGAGAGAAGCGACAACAGCAATTGTGATTGTCCTCCACTTTGTCTTCCACACAGCTCCTTTTTCCATACATTGATCGATTTGATTTGAGATATCGATTCATCGTTTCCTCTCCATCCTCCCGATCGATCCATTTCTGTGTGTGTTCTGTGATCGGCCACAACAATTTATTATTCAATTCAATCCTAGTTGTGGTGGTGGTGGGCCCAAGTGACATTCATGGTTCAGTTTGAGTGAAATTATAAAAATACATTGGGGGTAATCGCGGTGGCTGGCGGGTGGTGGATGGCAAGGATGCGAGTTGGAGAGGGAAAGGAAAGGGAGAGGGAAAGGGAAAGGGAAAGAGAAAGGGAAGAAGGAGGAATTGTGAATGTGATTGGAGGAGAAAAAGAAAACCACGTTGGTTTGCTTAGATTGGCACGGATTGTAACATTTCTGGTTGTATTTGCAGCAGGTGTTGTGATTGGTCTAACCACCAGTTCTCACATTAACAACACCCATTTCATTTCACAATACACCTCTGATGTTGGTGTTGGTGTTGGTGTTGTCAACCATGTAAATGTCCTCAATTGCACACCCACCCCCACACCCCCACCAACACCCACACCTTCACCTTCACCCCCTCAACCATCTCCTCTCGACATGCAAACCTTTCTTCATCCCACCACCAACAACCTCAGCCATCCCATGTCCGATGAGGAGCTTTTCTGGAGAGCTTCCTTGGTCCCCAAGAAACCAGCCTACCCTTACATGAGAATACCCAAAGTGGCTTTCATGTTTCTCACCAGGGGTCCCTTGCCCATGTTGCCCCTCTGGGAGAGATTCTTCCACGGCCACACGCCTCTCTTCAACATCTACGTCCATGCACCCCCCACGTACTTTCTCAATGTTTCCACTTCTTCCCCCTTCTATGGACGCAACATCCCAAGTCAGGTACCTACCTATCTCAACCCCTGCTATTGGATGTTCAACAAACAGCTTAATTACTTTACTCACTGAGTGTGTTGTGTTCACCTCTCACTTACTATCACTCAATACATTTCAGTTCATACTTAACATTTGAAAGGTTATGGAAGCTCCTAACTATACTTACAAGTTTCGTGTTCATCGTTATATAGTATTTGAGAAATGCTTGCTAGTTTTGGTAGACTCCTCTGCTAAATCATGTTCAACAAACTCTTGGGTGTCATAATTGTTCCCTAGGGATAGTACTTAAAGTAACATGCTTAAATGCTTAATATTGTTCAACTCCATTATTGATAGCTAGTCTGAAAACCGCTAATAAACTCAGGAACTGAATTGATTAGATCTTACAAGCATACTGTTGATGTTATTGCTTAGCAGGGTCTTCCATGCTTCTGAAACATGCTATACTTGTGTAATTAGGTAAGTGAGAAACCGTGTTTATACTAAATAAATGGCAGTGTTGAGATAAGTAAAAGCTTCAAAAGGAAAGGGACATGGGTTGAAAATGATCATTTTTGGCAGGAGAGAAGAAGAATGGTTAGGTGAAGTGATAGATTCTTAACCAAAAAATGAGGTTATGGCTTCAAATTCATGTTTCTGGCATGAGATGGTGAGATATTGAAATAGGTTCTATGATCTGTAAATTTTAACAATTTGTAGAGGGAAACTATAAAGATTCAGATTTTCTTAATCTTGTGGCAAATGACAATGATAATTCCCTTAAATTATAATCACGTTTTGCATTTAAAAAATGTAAGCAGAGTTGCTCGTCTGACCATGTCTCTATTTTATTTTGTAGTTGATATGATGTGTATGTTTTTTATAATGTGGATGGAGAATACGTCTTCATCTACCCTTTTTTGTATTTCTAGTAACTTAAATGGTAAACTAAGATAGTTGTTATTTGTCAAGGACTGGTACAAATAAAATTTAAAGATGCATATCCTTTCCCTCTATCTTAACAGAGTTTTTGTCATTTACAAAAATGAAGAATATTCCCTCTCTGGTTTTTATGAGTAATTGAGTGTTTCTTTCTTTTTCTCTTTTTTCCTTCTTAATGTAGCCGAATTCTTCTATATTCTTATGAGTAGTGTTTGACATGTCTTCTTCAGGATGTTTCATGGGGAACAGTTACGCTAGCAGATGCTGAGAGGCGGCTTTTAGCCAATGCTCTTCTTGACTTTTCGAATGAGCGGTTTGTTCTCCTTTCAGAGAGTTGCATCCCAGTCTACAACTTCCCTACTGTTTACAGATATCTCATTGATTCTGCACACAGCTTTGTAGAGTCATATGATGACCCTTCCCGTTACGGGCGTGGCCGCTACAGCCGAAGTATGCTTCCTCATATTCAGCTCAAGCACTGGAGGAAAGGGTCTCAGTGGTTTGAACTCAACCGTGCTCTGGCTGTTTATGTAGTCTCTGACACCCAATATTATACCCTCTTCCGTAAATATTGTAAGCCTGCTTGCTACCCGGATGAACACTACATTCCAACCTTCCTAAATATGTTTCATGGTTCACTTAATTCAAACAGGTCAGTGACATGGGTTGACTGGACAATGCTTGGTCCTCATCCAGCAACCTATGGAAGAGCCAATATAACTATTGGTTTTCTACAGGCTATAAGGAACAATGGATCCCTTTGTCGATACAATTCAGAGATGACATCTATTTGTTTCCTCTTTGCTCGCAAGTTTGATCAGAGTGCTCTGGAGCCCTTGCTTAACCTTTCTTTACAAGTGATGAAATTTTGATTAGTTTTTAGTGTACAAGAGATGGGATAACTTCATTTTTCGGTCCCTAGATTTTGGTAGACAATTTAACTAATTCAATACTAAATCCTTTTGCATTGGTATAGCTGTACATGCATTGTTAGAGAATTTTGTGTTCTCTGTTAGAGAACAACATTTGGTTGCAGAAACTGCATTTTATTCCTTCGAAGAAGAAATATACGGTTTAGATAAGTGAAAATTTGTTTAGGTTTCAGCTAGTTAACTACTTCTACCCTGAGGTGTCTCAAACTAGGGGTGACATGTGGCTTTCTTTCATACTCAAATTATGAAGTTAACTTTCTTTATGCCTGGAAATACGAGACAAAATATGCTCATTGACGTGAAATTTCCCCTTTAGTGTCTGAAAATACATGTGTTTGTAGGGGTGCAAATGCAATTCAAAAATGTTGTTAATCATTCTAAGGTTCAACCTTAGGTTTTTCTCTTATCTCGTTAAAGTTCACGGAAAAAACAAGTTCACATTCGAGTGTACACATGTGCACCATACTTTTTATCATACGGGCTAAAAAGAATGTTCAAACTATAAAGTGTGTGTTTGGATTTCAGTTTGCAAAACAGAGTTTGGGTGAATGTGGGTTTGCAAAACAGAGTTTGGGTCAAAGTGAGTTGATTGTAATGTGATTTATGTTTGGATACTTTTATTCTGAAACAGAATTTGATATCATGAATCATGTTTGGATAATATTAATGAAAAACACTTTTAAGTTGATTAATTACTAAAAAGGGTATGAGTTTTATTCTAAATCAGAGTTTCATTCATGATTTTTTAACTACATTTTATTATTTTAAGCAAAAATATTTTTTAAAAGGAAATCAAAAAATGCAAATAGTTGAAATTTGTAAAGTTAACACTAATAAAAATTAAATAAGTTGTAGAATTTTTTTTTTAGAAAAGAGAATATATTGATATAAGAGAGGTCTTGGAGACAAACCTCTTCCAAGTGAGCTAAAAGAGCAACATACAAGACAAGAAACCAAGCAGATAAATAGGTGCAAAGAAGTAGAAAAAACATAACAAACAACTGCAGGTACAGTAAAGAAAAAGGAGAAAAAACGAAACTACACTAACAGAGAAGGTTGGAATAAGGAGAAGAGAGAGGGTCAGTTATGGCACTGTGAAAGTAGTTGATTTTTTTCAATCCAACTTTAATTAGCCCAACTGCTCAACGTGAACGTAGAAGTGAT
Source organism: Lotus japonicus (assembly GCF_012489685.1). Lineage (NCBI taxonomy): Eukaryota > Viridiplantae > Streptophyta > Magnoliopsida > Fabales > Fabaceae > Lotus > Lotus japonicus. The sequence continues at coordinate 20,532 of NW_026645413.1, forward strand.
GGTTGGGTCAAGTTAGATGAAAGTGGGTTTTTGGCCAAAAGTGAGTTAGGGTGAAAGTGGGTTCAAGTTACCCAAACATAATGGCACAATGTTCAGTGCAACCCAAAAGCACATTGAGGCTCATAAACAGAAAACCAAACATAGCCAAAGTAAGTTATCACAAACATTGATAGTGATTACCTATTTGGAAAAGTCAATAAAGCAACACAATCAATGATTACAATGACTTAGTTTATCGTCTGTACTTACAAACAGAGCTAAAAATGATAAAAAATGGCAATGAGATCAATCGAAGAGTTGCAGGCAAGTCAAGAGGAAAGACCAAAATTCATTTTAAGTATTTCATCTTTTTGAAAAGTTGTCTCTTCGCAGAGACATCTATCAATAACTTGTATATCCATATTCTGGTGCACGGGATTTGTGCCAAAGCTTTATCTATAGTGAGTTTGGGAGCCTTGCAAATTGAGAATTAGTACTATTGAGTGTTAGGACCCCATTGCAAGGTATGGGACTTGAGTCCCACATTGGAAGTATGGGATTCTAATGTGGGGTTTATAAGGTCTTGGGCTCTCCAACTACAACAGCTAGCTTTTGTGGTGTGGTTCTCCCAAGGTTCTTGTTCTGGGAATGAACATTGAGGGAAGGTATAGTACCTAAGGGTAGAGAGATTGTGCTAGAGAGAGAGTAAGAGAGAGAATGCTGAATTTCATGTGTTATTTTATCAAATGAGGCAAAAGTCCTTTCCAATTGATAACTACCTCCTATTTATAGAGCTTGGGTACTACCTATTGGGTCAATTGGGCCTCCGAGATCAAGGCCCATCTGAAGGCCAGGGCCCCGCCTCAGGGCGGGATACATGCTGGGCGTTGCCCCTCTAGGGGCTCGCCCAGTCCACTAGTCCACAAGACACCGAGCTCGAGGTACGAGAGCTAAGGGTGTCTTTCAAATGCTGTTACATGTCTTATCGTACACCGGAATCTACACTGCCAACATGGCTTGAGAAAAGAGAAGTTAACTATATCGCCAACATGGCGTGAGCAAAAGGAAACTAGCATTTTCAGTTACCCAGTCCACTGACTTGACGAGCAAACCGAGCTGGCAAGTCCACAAGTCCGCAAGCGGCGAGAACGACTACTTTGTATTGGTGATAAGTTGGAGCAGGTGTATGATCGCTCGCCGGCGGGAAAGGTGGCAGGCATGGGTCATGTGCCGATCATTCAATCATTGACTGGCGGTGACCCCGGCGAGCGACTGAACCTCGTTGTTGGTGTCAATCGTCAGGCGATGGCGTTTGATCCTTATAGTGGCGAGGCTTTCCGCGCTTTCCCTTATTTTAAAACCCTTTCAAATTTCAATCTGCCTCACGTGGCTGCCCCACGTTATGTGTTGGTTACATCAATTTCCCTCTTTCTCCGGAACCGTCACTTCAACTTTCATAACCGTCCCATCGTGCGCAGTAACTCCCCTTTGCACGCGACCCACCTCCCCAAAACCATCATGACTTCCAACCTTCCACACGCGTCCAACACGCGTCACCCTTCCAGCTTCTCCCTTTCTCCTATAAAAACCCTTCTTCCCCACTGTCATCCCTTTCCGAGACCCACTCTTTACTTCCCTAATCGCTTACCAAACTCCTTCTGCCCACTTCCGCTCCGGAGCCGTCGCTTATCACCCTTTCCGCTACCCACTCTTCACATCCTACTCCGGTGAGTCCCACTGTCCTTATCTTTACATCGCACACATACTGATCTTTTCCTTTCTTTCACTTCACTGTCTTCTAAAAATGGCTTCAAACCCTACCTCCCCTAATCACTCTTCTTCCTCCTCCGAAAGCGACCCTGACTCCACCGCTGCCGGCGGCCTCCGTTTAGAGGTTCCAGAGATCCCAGCTTACCGACTAAAAACCTACGCCACTCTGCCCCTTCCAGTCCAAGTAGCCCCCAAACACGAGGCTATAGATCAACCTTCCATCTTCCAAGACAGCGATCCCATTGTGCAATTCGTGAACTCCCTGGGTGGCTTGTCCAATGACGATGAGTTTAACGCCAAACTCAGGATCTGGGTTTGCAGTCCCGGGGATCGCCCCTGGCTTCACAAGCCAGACGGCGACGTAAAGAGATCCCATTTCTTCTTTGCGTACGAATACATGTTTAGCGAGCTTGGAATCAGGCTTCCTTTCTCGCCCTTTGTCCAAACCGTCCTCCGCGACATCAACGCGGCTCCCTGTCAACTCCACCCTAACGCCTGGGCTTTCATTCGATGTTTTGAAATCCTAAGCGCCGCTGTCGGCATCGCCCCATCCCCCACCAGTTTCTTCTACCTTTACGACGTCGACCCCAAGTCCATCAAAAACAAAGGATGGATTTCCTTGAAGGCCCGAGCCGGCCGGAAGTGTTTGCATCCTCACAAAAGTAACGCGAAGTCCTCCTTCGCACGAAAGTACTTCCGTGTGGCGGTTCATCCCGCCTACCCAGAGGCATTCACCCTCAGAGACGGGACCGCCCTCTTTCCTCTTTATTGGACGGAGAAGCCCAACGGGATCACCGATCCTTCAGAGGAATCCTTGTCCGCCAACGATAAAGCCTTTCTTAATCTCCTTGCCCCACTTCCCATCCTTGACTGCACAACAGTCCTTGAGGGCGCTGACCTCTCAAGAACTCCCAAATACTTAGGTTGCCCATAGCTCACTTTTATTATTGACATTTCCTTTCTCGACTCCTATGTTGTCACTGATCGTTTTTTTTTTATTGTTACAGAAGATATGAATTTCACGAACGCCGAGCTCCTGAAGGCCCGCGAGAGGAGAATGGCTCGCTTTTCCCCAAAATTCAACACTGAGGGCGACGCGAAAAAACGGGGCGGTGCTGAGAACCAAGCCGAGAGCACCAAAGCTCCCAAGAGGAGAAGATTGGCCAAAACCTCCTCCGGCGCCGGCACATCCAACCCTGGCGCTCAGCCCACCACTGCTGCTGCGCCTAAAGGCAAAAATGTCGCTGAAGCCTCCGTCGCCGCAGCTACCGAGCCAACCGCCGTACCAGCTTCTACTCCTGCCTCCGCCGGTGCGACCGCTGCTGTTGCCGCTGAGTCCTCTGTTGGCGCCACAGCCGCCTCCGCCGGCGTTAACGCCACAAAAGCTGCTGCGTCTTCCGACACTCCTATTGGAGAGAAGGAAAAAGAAAATGAAACCCCAAAGTCTCCCCCTCGCCAAGAGGCGCCTCCTAGCCCGCCCTCAACACGTGATGCGGGCTCCATACCTTCCCCGCCTCATCAAGGGGAAAAATCCTGTCCTGGCGCTGCCACTACCTCTGAAGCGGCTCAAATTGAACAAGCCCCTGCTCCCGAGGTCGGTTCTTCAAGCTATTATAATATGCTCCCCAACGCCATTGAACCCTCAGAATTCTTACTTGCTGGTCTCAACCGTGACGTCATAGAAAAAGAAGTTTTGAGTCGGGGCCTGAATGACACCAAGGAGGAGACTCTTGCTTGCCTCCTACGCGCTGGGTGCATCTTTGCTCACACGTTTGAGAAGCTCAATGCCGCCAACGTTGAAGCTGAGCGGTTGAAGGCCGAAAGTGCGAAGCATCAAGAAGCCGCCGCCGCTTGGGAAAAGCGTTTCGACAAACTGGCGACGCAGGCAGGAAAAGACAAAGTCTATGCCGACAAGATGATTGGCACGGCGGGGATTAAAATCGGCGAGCTGGAGGATCAGCTGGCGCTGATGAAGGAAGAAGCAGATGAGCTTGATGCAAGCCTTCAAGCTTGCAAGAAGGAAAAAGAGCAAGCTGAGAAGGACTTGATCGCCCGAGGCGAGGCGCTGATTGCTAAGGAGTCAGAGCTTGCCATACTGCGCGCTGAGCTGGAGTTAGTGAAAAAGGCGTTGGCGGAGCAAGAGAAAAAATCTGCGGAGTCCTTGGCCTTGGCGAAATCTGACATGGAGGCGGTGATGCAGGCTACGTCCGAGGAGATCAAGAAAGCGACTGAAACTCATGCCGAGGCCCTCGCCACAAAAGATGCTGAGATTGTTTCCCAACTGGCAAAGATCAAAAGTCTAGAGGACGAGCTGGCGACGGAGAAGGCCAAAGCCACTGAGGCGAGGGAACAAGCCGCTGACATCGCCCTTGACAACCGCGAGCGCGGTTTCTACCTCGCCAAAGATCAGGCCCAACATTTGTACCCGAACTTTGACTTTAGCGCCATGGGAGTAATGAAAGAGATAACCGCCGCAGGACTGGTTGGTCCCGACGATCCTCCCCTGATTGACCAAAACCTCTGGACAGCGACTGAAGAAGAAGAGGAAGAGGAAGAAGAAGAACAGGAGAAAGAAAACAATGAATAATGTAATTTTTAACATTACTTTTATCTTTTACTGTCACCTTGTAGTGTACTTTTCCGCCATTCGTATATGTTTAAGCAACCCTGCGCCATAGCTTTTTATATCGCCGTTGGATATTTTGTAAGTCATATTGGAATGCTTCCACCGAACACTTTTAGTCGCCGCCGCATCGTCATCACCATCTTGCTTTAGCCTTATAAGAAATTAGTTTGACTTGCTCGTCACTCTCAACGTAAGGCCGCCACCATTTTGCGGTAGGTCGCTACCCTCATTTTTGGCGGTAGGTCGCGACCCTCTTGCGGTAGGTCGCGACCCTCTTGCGGTAGGTCGCCACCATTTTGCGGTAGGTCGCTACCCTCATTTTTGGCGGTAGGTCGCGACCCTTTAGCGGTAGGTCGCCATCCTCTTGCGGTAGGTCGCGACCCTCTTGCGGTAGGTCGCCACCCTTAGCGTGAGGTCGCCACCCTTTTGGCGACTTTTGTGTGTCTAAACTGAGTCTTACAGGTCGCCACCCATAGCGTTTGGTCGCCACCCTTTGGCATGAGGTCACCACCCTAGCGGTAGGTCGCCACCCTTGGTGTGATCGTCCCTTTTCGGGACTCAAAGTGCTTTGGGTTCCAATGGCCAGTTGGATTACCAAAGCGGTGCTCAGTAGAATGGGCAATTTGTACCCCACACATCGCCAATGAATCCGGTTGTTACGTGGGCTTTTCCGGGGCTAATTTAGTTCATCGTGAAACTTGTTTCACTTTGTAACTAAATCGCGCCATCAGGAGCTTGTCCCACCCAATAACAAACCGCTTATGGAAGAGTCTTCCAAGTTTCACAAAACTTTAATGGTGTGCCTCAATTCACCCACTCTTTCTCTTTGATCCGATTTGCTCCTCTCTGTCTGAATCAAAACCAGTGAAGACAATATAACTTCTAATACCAACTTCAAAATAAGAAAATTAGGAAATACAACAACTGAGAAGGGAATCAAATGAAAGATGGAGGGAAAGTTTGAAGGAATTGGAAAAATTTGTTGGCCAGCGATCTTAACCATAGCAACGCTTTACTCGCCAAACTTCCATGGCCAAAACAAAACGTGCCCACCAGAATTCCGCCGCCGGAGTAAAACGTGCTTGCTAGATTCCAACGCCAACGACATTTTCTCGCCGTCGAACTCCATCGCCAACAACACTAGCTCGCCAAAGCAAACGTGCTCGCCAGAATTTGCTCACCGCCTAATCGAGATTTTCATCCGAAGCTTCGATTTCATAACATCTATGACCAACCAACGCACTCTTCTTGCCGTACAAGTTAAGGCAATTATTGTAACACTCCCTCGCCATCTTCTGGTCCACCTTCAGCTTTCCCACCTTTCCACTGCTTAGGGGATATTTGACCGCTAAGTGGGCTGTCGAAATTACAGCACAAAGGCGATTCAATGTATTTCGCCCAATGATGACATTGTAGGATGCTACCACCTGGAGAACCAGATACCTTACCTTCAAAACCCTAGCACACTCGTCTTCCCCAAATATTGTGTCTAGATCAATGTATCCCCGCACCATTACTTGCTCCCCCGCGAAACCTACCAAGGTTCCCGCGTATGGAGTTAGACCATTGTCAGTTAGTCCCAACTTGTCAAATGCATCACCATAGATAATATCAGCCGAACTACCCTGATCCAGGAGTACCCTTCTAACGTTGAAACTGTTCATCCTTAACTGCACCACAATCGGGTCGTCCTTATGAGGCTTTATCCCCTCAAAGTCCGCTGTAACACCCCGATTTCCAGGTGTCACTTTAGTAACCAAAAATAATCTTTACGCGGAAAACAGGTAATTTTTTTTTTGTTTTCTTTCCTTTAAATCAAAACGATAAGGAAGTAAAGACAAAACCCAACTACTAAACTAACCGATATACATCAAATATAAACATGTACAGCCTCAGCTGCACTTCCACGTCACACACACTCGCAGTGACTCCAAAGTAGTGTGCCCGTAGGCAAATATTTACAGATCCGGAAGTGTGAGTGAGAAAAAGTATAATTACAAACCACTAGGAGAAAGTCGGCCTCAAAATGGCCTAAGCAAAGACCCCTATGGTCCGACTGACTCACTGTGATCCCTCCGTAAGAGAACCACACAAAAAGCCATGCATCGGGAACCTACCCTGTCCCAAAAGCAAAACGAATCAGAGCTATTACAGTAACAACCAACTCCAAAAGACTCTAACCACCCATACCCCACACTACTATCATCGACCCTCCCTCGATCAGGCATGAAGTCCGGGTCCTCGTCGAAAGCTTCAGTAATAGTCGTTCCGCTCCGGGTCTTTCCCGCACAACGAATCATCACGAACCGGCTGACAGACGCCTGGCAGCAGGCCGACCGCCCAAACACAAACATACAAACAAAGCCAAGGCGCTAGGGTCAACTTACAGAATACAATAGATATACAATCAACTTGTGATAAAGGGGGTATATACATATGTTGTATATATATACATATAAGTTATGTATTGCCTACTCTAAGGTATATACATAGCATGTTCTCAAATCTCCTACACAGTTCAATCATTAATACCTAACGATGTTCATCAACATCAAATCATCATAATCTCAACATATGAAGTTAGGTGATAAGGTTAGTCAAACAATGTATCGTCCTCCCAACACACACGTATCCAACTAAACCAATGTTCCCTGTCGTTGCCCTAGGGTAAACGACGATGAAATCTCACGCTTCCATGAAGTCTCACGCTTCAATGGGGTCTTACGCTTTCACGAAGTCTCACGCTTCAGTGAAATCTCACACATTCACGAAGTCTCACGCTTCAGTGAATTTTCACGCATTCACGAAGTCTCACGCTTCAGTGAAGTTTCGCGCCTTCACGAAGTCTCACGCTTCAGTGAAGTTGCACGCCTCCGCAAAGTCTCCCGCTTCAGCAAAGGTTCCCGTCTCCACGAGGTCTCCCGCCTCAGTGAAGTTTCTACTTTCACGAAGTCTCACGCTTCAGTGAAGTTCCATGCTTTCACGAAGTCTCACGCCTCAGTGAAGCTTCCCGTTCTTCACTATGGATGGACCATTCCCGTTATCCATCCTGGATGAACCATTCCCGTTATTCATCCTTGGTGAACCATTCCCGTTATTCACCATATGATATGCACAGGTGAACCATTCCCGTTATTCACCCGATTGATGCAATATGGTTAGCCAAACAACGAATCGCCCTTACCACGGAAGTGTTTAGCTCACAATCCAATCCCAACAAAACCATGAGTTAGTGTCGGTCAATACAACACAACTCCCACCACAAAACCCACAAACAAAGCCCAGAGTCCGTGCCGGTCAATACAGCACGACTCGAACAACACTCCCAAGAGTACTAGAGTACTCGGTGACTTTCAATCATCACCATAGCTCACCTTAGTGGCTTTCCCCAATTCCAAAACTCTCCAAACCCACAACAAAAGCCGACTTTTCCCCGTCTTTCGTAAATATTTTCCCCTTTAGTTCTCCTATGATTATTCGTTTAGTAAAAACGTTTCGAATTGAATTAGTCAAGTTATGAGTTTACTTCTCAAAGTCTAAGTCTCCCAGAGTCTCTAGTTTTCGAAATTCTAATCATTCTAAGTTTTCCAAAAACCCTCCAAAAGAAGTTTCCCGGGGAAAGTCTAAGTATTCAACCGAATCCCAACAAATGGCTAAGTCTCAAATCCCACATTTGAACTTGCCTAGGGTTGTTCATCCAACCCGAAATGTCAAAGATCACCAGATCAATGAATCTCCACTCCGAAGTCGCGTCAAAACGCTCAATCCAACACAACATCAACATCATAAGTTATGAAAACATTCATAACAATAAACCATCATCATAATCAATATCATAGCAAAGCATAAGTCGAATTTATCGACGCCTATTATGAAATCATAGCTAATATATATGTAAGTTGCCCTAACCTCGAGCTGTTCCAGCTTCGCAAACAAAGTTCTCCTCAAACAATTGCTCTGAGTCTTCCAAAGTTCCCTCAACTGAACCTCGGAGAAAAACAAAGCAGAATCCAAACAAAATCGATTAGTTCGATCGCAAAACAATACATAAACGATAGACAAAGCATTAAAGCTTCAGAATAGGACAATCAGGTACGAAAAGATAAGTTTTCGAAACCGAAAAACTCCCCCCTAAAGGAAATAGTCCACGGCCTCAAAGGAAAAAGGGCTTCGGCTCTTTTTCTTTGATCAAATCAATTCACAAGGTAGTTTTACGGTAAAACTAAGGCAAAGAAACTGTCAGAACAATTTTCGGACAATCGGGTCGAAATACGACTACGTAGGGGCATTTTGGTCCAAAATAAAGGCTCAAAACTTCAAAGTTATCAGTTCTGAAAACAGATTTGACAGCAACGATCCTCATGACATCCGTGACAACAAATCCTAAAGGCACGAAGTCAGATTATAGCTTTACGACAATAAAGTTTCGAAATGTGAGACAAAAAGAGTTTTGAGTCAATTTTTCAGATCCTGGACAACTGAATCGCAATCAGAGTTTACTGACAGAGGTTTTAGACTCAGGGGAACATAAGGAACATAACCCAAGCGAGAAATCAGAGAAATCGGACAATTTTAGAAAAAGCTCAAAACTTAGAGCACAGAAACGACTTCAGAAACGCAACAAAAACAACAATCAGAGGTAGGAATCGTGTTAGTTACCTTGATACCTAGAAGTAGGGACGAACTGCACGAAGATTGGTCAAGTTTTCGCGAAAATCTCCTCCCCCCTTGCTCTCCACGAATTTGGGCCACTAATGGAGGAAAATGAAAGATATTTTGCTTTTTCGCCTATTTATAGGCGGGCGAAATCCCGGGAAAATGAAAATTTCGCGATTCCGATTTTTGCAGCACGTTCACCAAGGAATTCTAAGAGAGATTCTGGCGTCAGAAATCCAGAACTCAAAACAAATATCTATGATATGGGAAAAACGATATCGAAAATCTCAAAAGCGGTGTAAGTTAAATCTGTCCCGAAAAACTACTTTTTGCTGTGATCGCCGGACGACAAAACTTCCTTCTGAAGAAAGATTGGAAACGTCGAAACAAATCTGGCAACGCGGACGGAATCTTCGTTAGAAGTCCCGAATAGAAAAAGTCTTCATCCATTGCTCGAAAATAGGGTTTCGAAGCAAAGAAATTAGCGTCGGCGGACATCCGAAAAGTGAAACCTATCGTGCGTACAGTCCAGAGTTCCGAAATGAAACGCTGGTCGATGGAAAAATAAAGAGAATCTTTAAATTTTCCGAGAGTTCGAAATCTCACTCAAAACGTTGCTTTAAGAGCGAAATAGCCTATTCTGGACACGCTCGCCCTAAGGCAAGTGTGCAGACGACTCGCACTAACTCCGAAAACAACTACGCAACATTCCTCAAGCAATTCCTGAACTTTCTTCTTCATTAATCTTCCTCAAATATCAACCTCCTGTCACGCTTACACTGATTCTACGCGTGAGTCGGAAACTAGCTTGTTCTGAAAATCCAGGTCTTACAATACTCCCCTCCAAAAAGAAAGTTTCGTCCTCGAAACTCAGAGTTCTGAGAAAATTCCGGAATACAGTTCCTTGATCTGGTCTTCCAATTCCCATGTAGCATTGCCCGTGTCATTGTTCCTCATAACCTTTACTTAAGCAAGCTGTTTTTCCCTTAACTGTTTCACTCTTCTATCCCCACTGTTAACTGTCGGTGTCTCAAAAGACAAACCATCATTCAACTTCATGTCGTCTGGCTCGATCACTTTGCGTCGGATCTCTGCTTGAAATGATACCGGTTGGCACTCCGTGCAGTCGCACAACCTTAGCCACTTACTTCTTTACTTTCGGTCGTCCGAAATTCTTCTTAAACTCGGTGCCTCTCTGTCATCTCAAGGTAAATACTCAACTCGTCCTCGTGATCTTCATCTACAGTCCAAAACTCCACTTGTCCGTTCGATAACTCCTAGACGAAATATTGCGTTGGAATCTAATAGTCCATTAACGTCACATCCAACTTCGTAACTATCATCACTCGCACAATGAAATCAATCTCCTACTTAGTCACCATTCGAATTAAAAATCGACTTATGTCCTTATTTCTTGTCCTTCACTAATCTTATCCCCTTCAACATCAAGTTATCAACAACTTATAAGATAATCCTCTTCTTAATATCTAACAATCCATTATTATCGTCTTCTTCCTTAGAACTTCCCTCACTCAAACCTATTTACACTTACTGAAATCCCTAACACTTGGCACCAATCGAGACTTATCCTCTAGAAGATTAAATCATAACTATACCTCAAGGGACTTAACTAGCCATCTTATCATCCGATCCTTCAACATTCTGAGATTTAACTCTTACCGTAACCGCTAACACCACCAAATCTCTTATGTGTACAGGAATCTCAGCTCTCTAGGACAACCTTAGCCCTAGGATTCTTATTCAACTTTAGCAAAATTCACTTGTTACCCGTAATGTGCACCATCAAAATCCATAACAAAGTCTCATCCCCTCTTAGACTCTGAGGAACTTGTCCAAACATAACAACTTCAAGTATTCATCTTAATACTAATACTTTCCTTTTTGTCACTCCATCACCATCTCGTCACTCAACTTCTTAATCTCTCAATCAAATTCTGACAAACTTCGAGTCCTACACACCTTAGACAGACATTCATAGATTTAAAACCTAAACCTTCACCAAGTTTGGTCCTCTAATGACCTTTAATCCTTCAATACTTCTTAAATGGATATCCGTTTCTTAAAAACTATAACTCCTTCACTTACCCAAACGACCTGACCAGTGTCGTCATGCTTTCACATTCACAACTTATTATGCCAACATCATTCAAATCTTATCACATGGTCATTATGTCCGCAACCTCATAAACAACATCAATCGATCACCAACTTATAACCAACCTTAACACTCTACACAACCCAGAATTCCTTTACTTCAAGATCTCTCTTATACTACACCTCAATGGTCTTAACCCGAAACTCACCTTCAGGTCTTCAATCTTCTAAGATTCAACTCCCATTGTCACACCTACAACCATAAGATCTCCTACTCATACGTGATTCTCGGCTCTCAAGATTCAATCTTAACCCTAAGATTTCAATCCAACTTAGTATATCTCACTTAGTAATCTCAGCATATTTCTTTGGAATCCATATCAACAACCTCAAGTATTCAACTTATGCTAAAACTTTCTTTCTCCAACTTAATCATTAATTCAACACTTTTCAAGCGAAAATTCATCTCTTAAGACTATAATGTCTCCACATATTAATCAAACGCTTAGCAAAACTTATTCCTCGAACTCGACTATAACAATCTAGTTCAGAGCTAATTCTTCTCAATCTCGCTACCATCAAGGTATCATCTAAAACATGATTAAATCCAACTTATTTAGTCTCTAACAACTCCCCTCAGCAATCACATAACCTATGACTTCATAACTTCCGAGAAACTACTTAATACTTTTCCAGCACTAAATCTCTTGACTTGGTCTACCTCTACTTGGAGTAATCACACGAACTAACCAACCAATGTCTATACGACACTCATCGACTTTCACAGCTTAATCTTTTACAATCAAATGCTTAACACGAACTTTCCTCCCAAATCCGACTAATCCTCATTCAATTCAAATTCATCTTACCCGTCCTTCTATCAAAGTCCATAACCAGCTGTGATTCCGAATATCACCCCCTCAATATTAGGTTGATCAGGCCTAATACATCGAAGGTGGAAATTTAGAAAAACCCACTGGAACAGTCAATGAGTTCCTATCCTCCAGTAGTCACAAGTATCCTAATACTAAATCCTTTAATGATCCCGCTACGGAACTACACACCCTCAACATGACACGTATACTACCCATACGGAATCTCCCTAAGATTCGTTCTTCAGTTACTAGCTTCCTCATAATCGCATCGGTGGAAGGCTACTTTCTAGACTTAGTGTGCTATTCCCAACCTCGTGTAACTCCTATAGTTAAAACACGAGCAACTTCGAATAAGGTCCTACTAGGGATAATAATCATAAGATCATAGTCTAGGTCGTAAATACAAGTTAGGCGCGTCACACTCGCTTCGAAGAGAAAAGAGTAAGTTATTCTAGAATAAAAGAACAGTTAAAATATTACCATCGTTCCCACGTTCTTCCTCGTTCAACTCCTCAGCTCTTGCCCCCTCCTTGGTATGAATCCTTTCCTCTGTAGCAAATTGTTTTCCTTTCCCAACATTCCCTGATGATTCGCCCTTGAGTGCCTTACAATCTCTGGAGAAATGTCCCGGTTGGTTGCAATTAAAGCATAGTTTTCCCTTGCTCTTGCACTTACTAGCATAGTGCCCTACTTCCCTGCACCTGTAACACGTCACTGCTCTTCCCGAAGTCTTGTTTCATGTCCCTTCGGTAGCATCATTCCCTTTCATCTTACTATCAGACGTTTCCTCCTGGGGTGTCTTGCAGTTCACAGCTAGATGCCCCTCTCGGTTACACTTGAAGCATCTCCATCCAGTCACTGAGCACTTGTTAGCAAAATGCCCAAACTTTCCACAACGAGTACATGTCACACCTTTGTCACCAACTGGCTCCCCTCCAGTATCAGCATTCGTTGGTTTGTAGACTCTCGAGATAAGATCTCTTCCCTTGAAACGCTGATACGGTCCCCACTGATGGTAGCTCTCCCTTCTGTTGTAGCCTTGAGATCCTGACCTTATTGGTCCCCCAGCTCCTGTTCGGTTCATTCCTCTTTGTTGATACATCGCCGTCGCCATCAATCGTTGGTGATGCTCACGTGCAGCCTCTTCAGCGCGCATATAAGCGTCTTCCGCAGCCTGGTTCATCATTGCCTCGATCAGTGTAGCTATTGCCCCCGCCATCCGGTTAAGGTCCACCATCCTATATCTCATCAAACGTCCGATTAGTACTAGCCATACGGTAGCACTAGACAAACCACTCAATCCGATTAAGTAGTAACGCAAACAATTAGAGCGAAAATCGCTCTGCAGACAATCAATTTTCACTCTTTGCAGAGTCACACAACCTAGCACAGAAGACCTATTCCCCAAAGACTCCCAAAAGACTCGACTAAGCTCTGATACCACAATGTAACACCCCGATTTCCAGGTGTCACTTTAGTAACCAAAAATAATCTTTACGCGGAAAACAGGTAATTTTTTTTTTGTTTTCTTTCCTTTAAATCAAAACGATAAGGAAGTAAAGACAAAACCCAACTACTAAACTAACCGATATACATCAAATATAAACATGTACAGCCTCAGCTGCACTTCCACGTCACACACACTCGCAGTGACTCCAAAGTAGTGTGCCCGTAGGCAAATATTTACAGATCCGGAAGTGTGAGTGAGAAAAAGTATAATTACAAACCACTAGGAGAAAGTCGGCCTCAAAATGGCCTAAGCAAAGACCCCTATGGTCCGACTGACTCACTGTGATCCCTCCGTAAGAGAACCACACAAAAAGCCATGCATCGGGAACCTACCCTGTCCCAAAAGCAAAACGAATCAGAGCTATTACAGTAACAACCAACTCCAAAAGACTCTAACCACCCATACCCCACACTACTATCATCGACCCTCCCTCGATCAGGCATGAAGTCCGGGTCCTCGTCGAAAGCTTCAGTAATAGTCGTTCCGCTCCGGGTCTTTCCCGCACAACGAATCATCACGAACCGGCTGACAGACGCCTGGCAGCAGGCCGACCGCCCAAACACAAACATACAAACAAAGCCAAGGCGCTAGGGTCAACTTACAGAATACAATAGATATACAATCAACTTGTGATAAAGGGGGTATATACATATGTTGTATATATATACATATAAGTTATGTATTGCCTACTCTAAGGTATATACATAGCATGTTCTCAAATCTCCTACACAGTTCAATCATTAATACCTAACGATGTTCATCAACATCAAATCATCATAATCTCAACATATGAAGTTAAGTGATAAGGTTAGTCAAACAATGTATCGTCCTCCCAACACACACGTATCCAACTAAACCAATGTTCCCTGTCGTTGCCCTAGGGTAAACGACGATGAAATCTCACGCTTCCATGAAGTCTCACGCTTCAATGGGGTCTTACGCTTTCACGAAGTCTCACGCTTCAGTGAAATCTCACACATTCACGAAGTCTCACGCTTCAGTGAATTTTCACGCATTCACGAAGTCTCACGCTTCAGTGAAGTTTCGCGCCTTCACGAAGTCTCACGCTTCAGTGAAGTTGCACGCCTCCGCAAAGTCTCCCGCTTCAGCAAAGGTTCCCGTCTCCACGAGGTCTCCCGCCTCAGTGAAGTTTCTACTTTCACGAAGTCTCACGCTTCAGTGAAGTTCCATGCTTTCACGAAGTCTCACGCCTCAGTGAAGCTTCCCGTTCTTCACTATGGATGGACCATTCCCGTTATCCATCCTGGATGAACCATTCCCGTTATTCATCCTTGGTGAACCATTCCCGTTATTCACCATATGATATGCACAGGTGAACCATTCCCGTTATTCACCCGATTGATGCAATATGGTTAGTCAAACAACGAATCGCCCTTACCACGGAAGTGTTTAGCTCACAATCCAATCCCAACAAAACCATGAGTTAGTGTCGGTCAATACAACACAACTCCCACCACAAAACCCACAAACAAAGCCCAGAGTCCGTGCCGGTCAATACAGCACGACTCGAACAACACTCCCAAGAGTACTAGAGTACTCGGTGACTTTCAATCATCACCATAGCTCACCTTAGTGGCTTTCCCCAATTCCAAAACTCTCCAAACCCACAACAAAAGCCGACTTTTCCCCGTCTTTCGTAAATATTTTCCCCTTTAGTTCTCCTATGATTATTCGTTTAGTAAAAACGTTTCGAATTGAATTAGTCAAGTTATGAGTTTACTTCTCAAAGTCTAAGTCTCCCAGAGTCTCTAGTTTTCGAAATTCTAATCATTCTAAGTTTTCCAAAAACCCTCCAAAAGAAGTTTCCCGGGGAAAGTCTAAGTATTCAACCGAATCCCAACAAATGGCTAAGTCTCAAATCCCACATTTGAACTTGCCTAGGGTTGTTCATCCAACCCGAAATGTCAAAGATCACCAGATCAATGAATCTCCACTCCGAAGTCGCGTCAAAACGCTCAATCCAACACAACATCAACATCATAAGTTATGAAAACATTCATAACAATAAACCATCATCATAATCAATATCATAGCAAAGCATAAGTCGAATTTATCGACGCCTATTATGAAATCATAGCTAATATATATGTAAGTTGCCCTAACCTCGAGCTGTTCCAGCTTCGCAAACAAAGTTCTCCTCAAACAATTGCTCTGAGTCTTCCAAAGTTCCCTCAACTGAACCTCGGAGAAAAACAAAGCAGAATCCAAACAAAATCGATTAGTTCGATCGCAAAACAATACATAAACGATAGACAAAGCATTAAAGCTTCAGAATAGGACAATCAGGTACGAAAAGACAAGTTTTCGAAACCGAAAAACTCCCCCCTAAAGGAAATAGTCCACGGCCTCAAAGGAAAAAGGGCTTCGGCTCTTTTTCTTTGATCAAATCAATTCACAAGGTAGTTTTACGGTAAAACTAAGGCAAAGAAACTGTCAGAACAATTTTCGGACAATCGGGTCGAAATACGACTACGTAGGGGCATTTTGGTCCAAAATAAAGGCTCAAAACTTCAAAGTTATCAGTTCTGAAAACAGATTTGACAGCAACGATCCTCATGACATCCGTGACAACAAATCCTAAAGGCACGAAGTCAGATTATAGCTTTACGACAATAAAGTTTCGAAATGTGAGACAAAAAGAGTTTTGAGTCAATTTTTCAGATCCTGGACAACTGAATCGCAATCAGAGTTTACTGACAGAGGTTTTAGACTCAGGGGAACATAAGGAACATAACCCAAGCGAGAAATCAGAGAAATCGGACAATTTTAGAAAAAGCTCAAAACTTAGAGCACAGAAACGACTTCAGAAACGCAACAAAAACAACAATCAGAGGTAGAAATCGTGTTAGTTACCTTGATACCTAGAAGTAGGGACGAACTGCACGAAGATTGGTCAAGTTTTCGCGAAAATCTCCTCCCCCCTTGCTCTCCACGAATTTGGGCCACTAATGGAGGAAAATGAAAGATATTTTGCTTTTTCGCCTATTTATAGGCGGGCGAAATCCCGGGAAAATGAAAATTTCGCGATTCCGATTTTTGCAGCACGTTCACCAAGGAATTCTAAGAGAGATTCTGGCGTCAGAAATCCAGAACTCAAAACAAATATCTATGATATGGGAAAAACGATATCGAAAATCTCAAAAGCGGTGTAAGTTAAATCTGTCCCGAAAAACTACTTTTTGGCTGTGATCGCCGGACGACAAAACTTCCTTCTGAAGAAAGATTGGAAACGTCGAAACAAATCTGGCAACGCGGACGGAATCTTCGTTAGAAGTCCCGAATAGAAAAAGTCTTCATCCATTGCTCGAAAATAGGGTTTCGAAGCAAAGAAATTAGCGTCGGCGGACATCCGAAAAGTGAAACCTATCGTGCGTACAGTCCAGAGTTCCGAAATGAAACGCTGGTCGATGGAAAAATAAAGAGAATCTTTAAATTTTCCGAGAGTTCGAAATCTCACTCAAAACGTTGCTTTAAGAGCGAAATAGCCTATTCTGGACACGCTCGCCCTAAGGCAAGTGTGCAGACAACTCGCACTAACTCCGAAAACAACTACGCAACATTCCTCAAGCAATTCCTGAACTTTCTTCTTCATTAATCTTCCTCAAATATCAACCTCCTGTCACGCTTACACTGATTCTACGCGTGAGTCGGAAACTAGCTTGTTCTGAAAATCCAGGTCTTACAATTCCCACCTAGTTTCCCGAGATATAAACGCATGAATCTTGAAATTTGCTTGCAAAACACCCCCGAAACTCGGTTTCATGGCAAAAATGGGCACCATTTCAAAGCAAATATTCCATAAATGACTACCCCGGTTATGCGCCTTTGGAGGAACATCAAAGACATTATTTCAAGCATTCCCACCTAATTTCACGAGATATGAACGCAGAAATCTTGATTTTTTCTCGCAAAACAGCCTCGAAACTCGTTTCTTGTCAATAGTAGAACCATTTCAAAGCAAGTATTCCATAAATGGTTACCCAGGCTATAGGCCTTCGGCGAAACGTCAATGACATTATTTCAAGCATTCCTACCAAGTTTTAAGAGATGTGCACGCAAGAATTTTGAAATTTTCTTGCAAAACACCCCCTAAAGTCAATTCCATGGCAAAAGTGGGGACCATTGCAAAGCACGTATTCCATAGAGGGAATAACTGGATATGAGCCTTTTGGGGTATGTCAGGGACATTATTTCAAGCATTCCCACCAAATCTCACGAGATATGAACGTAGAAATCTTGAAATTTTCTTGCAAAACAACGTCGAAACTCGGTTTCCTTTCAAAAGTAGAACCATTTCAAAGCAAGTATTTCATAAATGGTTACCCCGGTTATAGGCCTTTGGAGAAACATCTAGGACATTATTTCAAGCATTCTTACCAAGTTTTAAGAGATGTGCACGCAGGAATCTTGAAATTTTCTTGCAAAACACCCCAAAAGTCGATTCCGCGGCAAAAATGGGGACCATTGCAAAGCACGTATTCCATAGAGGGCATAACCGGCCTTTTGGGATATGTCAAGGACATTATTTCAAGCATTACCACCAAGTTTTCGCGAGATATGCACGCAGGAATTTTAAAATTTGCATGCAAAATATCCCCGAAACTCGGTTTCAAGGAAAAAATGGGCAACATTTCAAAGCAAGCATTCCATAAACGGTTACCCCGGTTATGGGCCTTTGGGGGCATGTCAAGTACATTATTAGAATCACTCCCACCTAGTTTCCCGAGATATGAACACATGAATCTTGAAATTTGCTTGCAAAACACTCCCGAAAATCGGTTTCATGGCATAGATGGGCACCATTTCAAAGCAAGTATTCTATAAAGGGTTACCCCGGTTATGCGCCTTTCGGGGCATGTCAAGTACATTAATCCAATCATTACCACCTAGTTTCCCGAGATATGAACGCGTGAATCTTGAAGTTTGCTTGCAAAACACCCCCGAAACTCGGTTTCATGGAAAAAATGGGCACCATTTCAAAGCAAGTATTCCATAATTGACTACCTCGATATGAGCCTTTGGATGAACATCAAAGACATTATTTCAAGCATTCCCACCAAATTTCACGAGATATGGCAGAAATCTTGAAATTTTCTTGCAAAACAGTCTCGAAACTCAGTTTCTTGTCAAAAGTAAAACCATTTCAAAGCAAGGATTCCATAAATGGTTACCCCGGTTATAGGCCTTTGGTGTAAAGTTAAGGACATTATTTCAAGCATTCCTACCATGTTTTGAGGGATGTGCACGCAGGAATCTTGAAATTTTCTTCCAAAACACCCCCAAAAGTCGATTTCATGGCAAAAGTGGGGACCATTGCTAAGCACATATTCCATTGAGGGCATAACCGGATATGAGCCTTTTGGGGTATGTCAAGGACATTATCTCAAGCATTACCACCAAGTTTTCGCGAGATATGCACGCGGGAATTTTAAAATTTGCCTGCAAAACATCCCCTAAACTCGGTTTCATGGCAAAAATGGGCACCATTTCAAAGCAAGTATTCTATAAAGGGTTACCTCGGTTATGGGCCTTTGGGGGCATGTCAAGTACATTATTAAAATCACTCCCACCTAGTTTCCCGAGATATGAACGCATGAATCTTGAAATTTGCTTGCAAAACACCCCCGAAACTCGGTTTCATGGTATAAATGGGCACCATTTCAAAGCAAGTATTCTATAAAGGGTTACCCCGGTTATGGGCCTTTAGGGGCATGTCAAGTACATTATTCCAATCATTCCCATCTAGTTTCCCGAGATATAACGCATGAATCTTGAAATTTGCTTGCAAAACACCCCCGAAACTCGATTTCATGGCAAAAATGGGCAGCATTTCAAAGCAAGTATTCCATAAAGTGTTACCCCGGTTATGGGGCTTTGGGGGCATGTCAAGGACATAATATCAATCATTCCCACCTAGTTTCACGAGATATGCACTCAGAAATCTATAAATTTGCTTGCAAAAGATCCTCGAAACTCGGTTTCTTGCCAAAAGTTGCACCACTTCAAAGCAAGCATTTCATAAATGATTACCCCGGTTATGTGACTTTCGGGGAATATCAAGGACATTATTTAAAGCATTCCCACTAAGTTTCAAAAGATATGCACGCAAGAAGATTGAAATTTTCATGCAAAACACCCCCCGAAACTTGGTTCCATGGCAAAAGTGGCACCATTGCAAAGCATGTATTACATAGAGGTCATAACCGGATATGATTCGTTTAGGTGTGTCAAGGAAATTATATCAAGCATTCCCACCAAGTTTCGCGAGATATACACGCAGGAATTTTGAAATTTGCATGCAATACATTCTCGAAACTCGGTTTCATGACAAAAATGGGCACCATTTCAAAGCAAGTATTCCATAAACGGTTACCCCTGTTATGGTCCTTTGGGGGAATGTCAAGTAATTTATTTCAATCATTCCCACCTAGTTTCACGAGATATGCGCGCATGATTCTTGCAATTTGCTTGCAAAACACCCCCGAAACTCGGTTTTATGGCAAATGTGGGCACTATTGCAAAGCTCGTATTTCATATAAGGCATAATAGGATATGCGCCTTTTGGGGTATATCAAGGACATTATTTCAAGAATTATCACCAAGTTTCACGAGATATGCATGCAGAAATTATGAAATTTTCATGCAAAACGCCCCCGAAACTCGGTTTCCTTGCAAAAATGAGCACCAGTTCAAAGCAAGTATTCCATAAATGGTTACCCAGGTTATGGGCCTTTGGGGGCACCTCAAAGACATTATTTCAAGCATTCTCACTATGTTTCATGAGATATGCTCGTAGAAATCTTGAAATTTGCTAGCAAAACAGCCTCGATCTCGGTTTCTTGGCAAAAGTGGCATCATTTCAAAGCAAGTATTCCATAAATAGTTACCCCAGTTATGAGCCTTTTGTGGTGTGTCCCTGACATTATTTTAAGCATTCCCATCATGTATCACAAGATGCACATGATAAGTGCCAATTTTACCTAATTTCGATGAGTAACTTAGGCATTTATCATTATGAATTCATGATAAATCTTGATCAAATCCTACTTCTTTTGATTAGAACTTATTGATAGGTGAACTTTAGGCTAAGATGTGCTTAAGTTTGATTTTAATCTCAACTTGTATTGTAGGATTGAAGATTCAAGGAAGAGGGCGTGTTTTGGCAAGAAAAATGGATTTTGAAGATGTACTGGGCGCCCAGCGGTTTGCAGAGGCCGCCCAGCGCCCAAGGCGGTGCCAGAAACCTTCCCCTGAAGTTATCTGGCGCCCAGCGCCCTGTACTGTGTTTTTTCAATATTAAAAGCTTCTCTTAAGAATCTGGTGAAGAGAACTTGAGGAGAATAGAACCCTAACAGAGGGAAACACTTGAGAGATAAGGAGAGAGGCTTAGGAGGCTAGATAAGAGGCTTGGGTATCGGATTCGGCGGCGAGACATCGCGACGATTTCGGTTCTTCTAATTCTTCTCCTTTATTTGTAAAGCTATCCATTTTCCCATGAAAATGTATAGCTAATCTCTCTTTTGTTGGGATTTGATGTAGTTGTATGATACTTATGCTCTCTATGTGATTCTCTTCAATATAAAGCATGTTTCTAGTTGCTGATTTAGTGGTTTTCTCTTGATCTTCATGTTATATCTTAGATTGATCACCTATGGTATTTTGTTTGATTCGACTTGTGAGCGGATGCTACAATGTCTGAGTCCGAACTAGAGTTAATTACCTAATAATCTTAATTGCTAGACATAGAGTTAGGTTTGTTAGTCACTAAACACCCAAACTTCATGATAACTTTCTTTCTTAATCATGTGAGACATCAATGTTTAAGATTAGAGAGTTATTGATATCCACTCATGCGAGACATCGATGACGTAGGGTTGAATTGGTGTAGATGAATCATATGCTTGAACATGTTATGTATTTGAATCACTAGAATGCAAAAAGGTCAAACAATGAAGTCTAATCCCAACAATCCCTCATATCTGTTGTTTCTCTGTTAGTTTATTTGCTTTTCATTTAGTTTCATGTATAAATAATCAATCTCTTACAAGGTTATTAAAACCGGACCGATGATCAAACCGGTGAGAGTACTGGTTCACGGTTCATTGGTTCAACCGTAGTTGAACCGTGGTCCGACCGTTATAGCCGCTATAAATTAAAAATGTTATTTTACAATAAATATGTATAGTATATAAGGTAATATTAAATAAAAAAAGATAATATTATAAGTTCATATTTCAAATAAAAGTACAAAATATAGACAAAATTATACAATCAAAATAGTAAGTTCAAAATAACAATAAATAACATAAATTTAATGTTGTATAATATACTTGGTATTTTATATCTTTGTATACTTTAAAAATATTCTTATGGTTCACATTTTTTTTATTTGGTCGAAGATCAATTTTTGTTGGAGAAAGGAGCAGCCCATGCTTACATGTATTAAAAAAAGCCCATATGTTTCAAAATATATAACAAAACCCTATTATGTCTAATTTCAAGTTTTGTTTTGCTGCAGCCGCAAAACACAGTAGTTTCTCACACCAAAATCATGAAAGAGAGAAAAGATGGAAAAGGAAGGCTCACAAAAATGTCTACAAAACAGAAGAGTGAGAGAAACGCGTACAACATGATTTCATTTTCACACTTTCAGATCTGAGCTCGCAGTAGAAATCAGAACTATAAAAATCATCTTCTTCCCGTTCTTTTACTTTTGTGCCTCTGTCTGATGTTGATGTTTAAGTCTACTGTGCCAAAAAAAACTCAAAAGAGCAATTTTTTCTTGAACCGCCCAAACCGCTCAAACCGCCGTTTTGGCCGGTTTGACCGGTTTTTGACCGGTTAGCCGGTTCTCCACCGGTTTTTAACACCACCGGTTCTGTGGTAGTTCCGGACCGGCCACAGGTCCGGTTCACGATTGAAAACGGTTGAACCGGCCGGTCCGGTCCGGTTTTTATTACCATGATCTCTTATGAATCCATCATTTAACTTTGTCAACTATTGAACGACATAGTGTTACACCTCCCTGTGGATACGACAAAACTCTTTACTATACTACAATTGAGTCTTGAGAGATTCAAACGTAGAGTGGTAAAAAATCTTTCAAAGAAAGTATTACATAAATGGCTACCTCGACTATGGGCCTTTGGAGGAACATCAAAGACATTATTTCAAGCATTCCCACCAAATTCACGAGATAAGCACACAGAAATCTTGTAATTAGCTTGCAAAACAACCTCGAAACTCGGCTTCTTGTCAAAAGTATAACTATTTCAAAGCAAGTATTCCATAAATGGTTACCCCGGTTATAGGCCTTTGGCGAAACTCAAGGACAAAATTTCAAGCATTCCCACCAAGTTTTAAGAGATGTGCACTCATGAATCTTGAAATTTTCTTGCAAAACACCCCCAAAAACTCGATTCCATGGCAAAAGTTGTGACCTTTGTAAAGCACGTATTCCATAGAGGGGCATAACCGGATATGAGCCTTTTGGGGTATGTCAAGGAAAAATTTTCAAGCATTACCACCAAGTTTCGCGAGATATGCACACATGAATTTTAAAATTTGCATGCAATACATCCCCAATACTCAGTTTCAAGGCAAAAATGGCCACCATTTCAAAGCAAGTATTCCATAAACGGTTACCTCGGTTATGGGCCTTTCGGGGCATGTCAAGGAATTTATTTCAATCATTGTCACCTAGTTTCACGAGATATGTGCGCATGGTTCTTGAAATTTGCTTGCAAAATACCCCTGAAACTCGGTTTTATGGCAAATGTGGGCACTATTGCAAAGCACGTATTTCATAGAAGGCATAACCAGATATGCGCCTTTTGGGGTATATCAAGGACATTATTTCAAGAATTCTCACCAAGTTTCACGAGATATGCATGCAGAAATAATGAAATTTGCATGCAAAACGCCCCCAAAACTCGGTTTCCTTGCAAAATGAGCACCATTTCAAAGCAAGTATTCCATAAATGGTTAACCCGGTTATGGGCCTTTGGGGGCACCTCAAAGACATTATTTCAAGCATTCCACTAAGTTTCATGAGATATGCTCGCAGAAATCTTGAAATTTGATAGCAAAACAGCCTCGATCTCGGTTTCTTGGCAAAAGTGGCATCATTTCAAAGCAAGTATTACATAAATAGTTACCCCGGTTATGAGCCTTTTGAGGTGTGTCAGTGACATTATTTTAAGCATTCCCATCAAATATCACGAGAATACACACGCCAGAAAATTAAAATTTGCATGCAAAACACCCTCGAAACTCGGTTTTATTGCAAAAGTGGACACCATTGTAAAGCACGTAT
Source organism: Lotus japonicus (assembly GCF_012489685.1). NCBI lineage: Eukaryota > Viridiplantae > Streptophyta > Magnoliopsida > Fabales > Fabaceae > Lotus > Lotus japonicus. Next base: position 44,399 of record NW_026645413.1, read on the forward strand.
TCCATAGAGGGCATAAACGAATAAGAGGCTTTTGGGGTATATCAAGGACATTCTTTCAAGAATTCTCACCAAGTTTCAC
>NW_026645413.1:44577-73493 GCF_012489685.1 Lotus japonicus
GGACCGGGTAGGTCAGTATCCTTAAGAAGACTAAGAGAGTGAATCTTAGTGGTGATTCCTTTAGGAGATCAAGGTTGATCGGATCCTAGAGAAGACTAAGAGAGTGAATCTTAGTGATAGCTAAGTCAGTGTATTGTTAGTCACTTGTAGGTTTCAAGTGCAGTTGTAACAATTATCTGATTAGTGGGATTGCCTTCATTCTAAGAAGGAAGAAATCACCTTAACGGGTGGACTGGATTAGCTTGAGGGATTTATCAAGTGAACCAGGATAAAATACTTGTGTGCTTTTCTCTTCTCTCTATCTTTATCCGCTGCACCATCTATCTTAGAGGAAACCGAAAAGATTTACTTTAAATCTTAAGGGGAAAGTTTTTATATTGAAAACGCTATTCAACCCCCCCCTTCTAGTCGTTTTTCACACCTTCAATTGGTATCAGAGCGTAAGTTCTGATTACCACACTTAACAGTGTTCAGTAGATCCGGGCCAGTGTGAAAAACTCATGGATTCCACCACTACTACAAGCAAATATCAATACAGTGCAAGACCACCTATCTTTGATGGTCAGAGATTTGATTTCTGGAAAAGATAGAATCAAAAGCTTCTTTCTTGGCTTTGATCCTGATCTCTGGGATTTTGTTGTTGATGGCTACACCCCTCCTGTTGATGAACATGGTGTAAAGATCCCAAGGGTGAAGATGAGTGAAGATCAAAAGAAGGAATTCAGAGATCATCACAGATCAAGAGCTATTCTGCAAAGTGCCATTTCATATGAAGGAATATGAGAAAATTACTGATCGTGATTCCGCTAAGTGTATCCTTGATTCCTTAAAGATGACACATGAAGGAAACAAGAAGGTGAAAGAATTCAAAGGCGCTGTCCTTGATCCAGAAATATGAATCCTTCATCATGGAACCTAACGAATCCATTGAGGATATGTTTTCCAGATTTCAGTCGCTCGTAGCTGGAATACGACCTCTCAACAAGAGCTACACAACTAAAGATCATGTCATAAGGGTCATCAGATGTCTTCCTGAAAGCTGGATGCCCTTGGTGACTTCAATAGAGCTTACAAGAGATGTTGAGGCATATGAGTTTAGAAGAACTCATCAGCATACTGAAAATGCCATGAGCTGAAGCGCTCTGAGAAGGCTAAATCTGAGAAGTCAAAAGCTCTCCAAGCAGAAGCAGAAGAATCTGAAGAAGCCTCTGAAGATTCTGATGAAGATGAGCTGACTCTGATATCCAGAAAGCTCAACTGCATCTGGAAGCACAGGCAGAGCAAATACAAATGTTCATCAAAGGACGAAAAGTCAAAGAAGCATTTCAAACCAAAGAAAAGTCTGATGGTAACTTTTGATGAATCAGAATCAGAGGATGTTAACTCTGATGGTGAAGTCCAAGGACTCATGGCTATTGTCAAAGACAAAGGAGCAGAGTCAAAGGAAGCTGTTGACTCTGACTCAGAATCAGAAGGAGTTCCAGACTCTGACGATGAAAATGAGGTATTTGATTCTTTCTCAACTTCTGAACTTAAAGATGCTTTGTCTGAAATTATGGATAAATATAACTCTCTCTTGACTAAGCATAAAAAGGTTGAAAAAGAATTTCTCTGCTGCCTCTGAAACTTCTATTGAACATGAGAAAATTATTTCTGATTTGAAAAATGATAATCATGCTTTAGTTAATTCTAACTCTGTGCTTAAGAATCAAATTGCAAAGTTAGAAGAAGTTATTGCCTGCGATGCCTCTGATAGTAAGCATGAATCTAAGTATGAAAAATCTTTTCAAAGATTCCTGGCTAAAAGCGTAGATAGAAGCTTAATGGCTTCAATGATCTATGGTGTAAGCAGAAATGGAATGCATGGCATTGGCTATTCTAAACCAATTAGAAATGAGCCTTCGTGTCTAAAGCTAAATCCTTGTATGAATGCTTTGTTCCCTCTGGTACCATATTGCCTGATCCTGTACCTGCTGAAGTTGCTAAAAACCCTCTTAAAAAGGGATCTTTCTCTATGACTAAATATCATGCAAACATTCCTTTAAAATATCATGTTGAGACACCCAAGGTGATCAGAACCTTGGGTAACTAACAAAAGAGGACCCAGAAAGTGGGTACCTAAGGACAAGATTATCTATGTTGCAGATATCCTTGATAGCTCCACTGAAACACCAATCATGGTATCTGGACAGTGGATGCTCGCGTCACATGACGGGAGAAAAGCGTATGTTCCGAGAGCTGAAACTTAAGCCTGGAGGCGAAGTTGGCTTTGGAGGAAATGAAAAGGGTAAAATTATTGGTACTGGTACTATTTGTGTAGATAGTAGTCCATGCATTGATAATGTTTTATTGGTAGACGGCTTAACACATAACTTATTGTCTATAAGTCAATTAGCTGACAAGGGTTATGATGTTATATTCAATCAAAAGTCCTGCCGGGCTGTAAGTCAGATCGATGGCTCTGTTCTGTTTAACAGCAAGAGGAAGAACAACATTTATAAGATCAGATTATCTGAGTTGGAGGCTCAGAATGTGAAGTGCCTTCTGTCTGTTAATGAAGAGCAGTGGGTATGGCATAGACGGTTAGGGCATGCCAGTATGAGAAAGATTTCTCAGCTGAGCAAGCTAAACCTTGTCAGGGGCTTACCCAATCTGAAGTTCGCTTCAGACGCTCTTTGTGAAGCATGTCAGAAAGGCAAATTCACAAAAGTCCCTTTCAAGGCAAAGAATGTTGTCTCAACCTCAAGGCCGTTAGAACTTCTGCATATCGACCTGTTTGGACCAGTGAAAACTGAGTCTATAGGTGGCAAGAGATATGGGATGGTTATCGTTGATGACTATAGCCGCTGGACATGGGTAAGTTTCTAACCCGCAAGGATGAGTCTCATGCTGTGTTCTCTACCTTCATTGCTCAAGTGCAAAACGAGAAGGCTTGTAGAATTGTGCGTGTCAGAAGTGACCATGGTGGAGAGTTTGAGAATGACAAGTTTGAGAGTCTGTTTGATTCCTATGGAATTACACATGATTTCTCTTGTCCCAGAACTCCTCAACAAAATGGTGTTGTTGAGAGGAAGAACAGAACTCTTCAGGAGATGGCTAGAACCATGCTCCAAGAAACTGGCATGGCTAAGCACTTTTGGGCAGAGGCAGTAAATACAGCATGTTACATTCAGAACAGAATCTCTGTGAGACCAATTCTGAATAAGACTCCTTATGAATTGTGGAAGAACATAAAACCCAACATTTCTTATTTTCATCCTTTTGGCTGTGTTTGTTATGTTCTCAATACTAAGGATAGATTGCATAAGTTTGATGCTAAATCTTCTAAGTGTCTATTACTTGGTTATTCTGATAGATCTAAAGGTTTTAGATTTTATAATACTGATGCTAAGACTATTGAAGAATCTATTCATGTTAGATTTGATGATAAGCTTGACTCTGACCAGTCAAAGCTAGTTGAAAAGTTTGCAGATTTAAGCATTAATGTTTCTGACAAAGGCAAAGCTCCAGAGGAAGTTGAGCCAGAGGAAGATGAACCAGAGGAAGAAGCTGGTCCCTCTAACTCACAAACTCTGAAGAAGAGCAGAATCACTGCAGCTCATCCTAAGGAATTGATTCTGGGCAACAAAGATGAACCAGTCAGAACCAGATCCGCCTTCAGACCCTCTGAAGAGACCCTGCTGAGTCTGAAAGGATTGGTGTCCTTAATTGAACCCAAGTCCATAGATGAAGCTCTTCAGGACAAGGATTGGATTCTGGCCATGGAAGAAGAATTGAATCAATTCTCCAAGAACGATGTTTGGAGCTTAGTGAAGAAGCCTGAGAATGTCCATGTTATTGGAACGAAATGGGTATTCAGAAACAAGCTAAATGAGAAAGGAGATGTAGTCAGAAACAAGGCAAGGCTAGTTGCTCAAGGCTACAGCCAGCAGGAAGGAATAGACTACACTGAAACATTTGCTCCAGTAGCAAGACTGGAGGCAATCAGACTATTGATTTCTTTCTCAGTAAATCACAACATAGTTCTACATCAGATGGACGTAAAGAGTGCCTTCCTAAATGGTTATATCTCAGAGGAAGTCTATGTTCATCAACCCCCAGGTTTTGAAGATGAAAAGAAACCAGACCATGTGTTCAAATTGAAGAAATCACTCTACGGTCTGAAGCAAGCTCCCAGAGCATGGTATGAGAGACTTAGCTCATTCCTTCTGGAGAATGAGTTTGTAAGGGGTAAAGTAGATACAACTCTCTTTTGCAAGACTTATAAAGATGATATCTTAATTGTGCAAATTTATGTTGATGATATTATATTCGGTTCTGCTAATCAATCTCTATGCAAAGAATTTTCTGAGATGATGCAGGCTGAATTTGAGATGAGTATGATGGGAGAATTAAAATACTTTCTGGGAATACAAGTTGATCAAACACCAGAAGGAACATATATCCATCAGAGCAAGTACACTAAAGAACTTCTGAAGAAGTTCAATATGCTGGAATCTACAGTGGCCAAGACTCCAATGCATCCAACATGCATTCTGGAAAAAGAAGATATAAGTGGTAAAGTATGTCAGAAGCTCTATCGTGGCATGATAGGTTCACTTCTGTACTTAACTGCATCTAGGCCAGACATATTATTTAGTGTTCATTTATGTGCTCGTTTCCAATCAGATCCAAGGGAAACCCACTTAACTGCTGTTAAGAGGATCCTAAGGTATCTGAAAGGCACCACTAACCTTGGCTTGATGTATAAGAAAACATCAGAGTATAAGCTTTCAGGTTATTGTGATGCTGATTATGCTGGAGATAGAACAGAGAGAAAAAGTACTTCTGGAAATTGTCAATTTCTGGGAAGCAATCTAGTCTCATGGGCAAGCAAGAGGCAATCAACCATTGCTCTATCAACTGCAGAGGCAGAATATATCTCAGCAGCAATATGCAGCACTCAGATGCTCTGGATGAAACATCAGCTGGAGGATTATCAGATCCTTGAGAGCAATATCCCAATCTACTGTGATAACACTGCTGCAATTTCGTTGAGCAAGAATCCTATCTTGCATTCAAGGGCAAAGCACATTGAGGTAAAGTATCACTTCATTAGAGATTATGTGCAAAAGGGCGTACTTCTTCTGAAGTTTGTTGATACTGACCATCAATGGGCAGATATCTTTACAAAGCCCTTAGCTGAAGATAGATTTAATTTTATTCTGAAAAATCTAAACATGGACTTTTGTCCAGAGTGAAGATAGATCAGAACCTCTGACTATGATACTTCTTGATCAGAAGATGTCTAGTCCAGAAGGTAACTCAATCAGAGTGTGTGTGCCCACTGGTACTGACTCTGAAGCTGAGACAACAACACGTGCGTCAGAACTTCTGATGCATAGTTCCTTGTGCCCGTGTGACAGTCTGTTGTGATTGCGTGTAGATATGCTTATCTTCTGTGTGTGATTGTGTATTTTACTGTTACTGTCTATCTTTAATTTTCAACCGTTGATCTTAAAGTGCTTTTTGAATCACCAACGGTTATTTGATAAAACCCACTATACACACACGTTCTCTCTCACTTCCGGTTTTCACTCTCGCACTCCCTGCTTTTCAAAACCGCCTCCTTCGTGATTTCTCTCTCGATCTCTCTTCATCCTTCAAACTTCATCTTCTACCTCAAACCTTCAACCTCTTCAAAATGGTGAGACAAACCAGAAGATCTACTGCAGATGCACCTCAGTTCCCTCACATGGTAGTCGGTTTGGCAACGGGTCAACGGGGCTCTGAGAACCCAGCACAAGAACAAGCTCAAGCTCAAGAGGAGATTGTTCCTATTGCAGAACGGGGCTGTGCCGTTCACTGTGTATTTCCTCCTGAGGAACTCCAAGTCCTGGCAGAATGGAGATTCAACCTCGACAACTTGGCTGCAAATGGGTTTGATCTCCGTCCTGAAGTCCAAGCTCAAGGTTGGGGAAACTACTTCAATCGACTTCGAGGACCGGTGTATGAGAAGCTAGTAAAGGAATTCTGGAAGCACGCTGATTGTGATGACACTCAGGTGGTTTCTTACATACTGGGTAGGAAGATCATCATCACGGAGAAGTCATTCGTGAATCTGCTAGGTGCAGAAACTGCTCATGGGTATCGGTTCTCACTGACGGAATCGAAGCTGAAACCCAGAACCAAGGACATCGTCAACAAGGCCCTGTACACCACCTTCAAACCGGGCAAGACGAGCTACAAAGTGATGGACCTTCAACCCAAACTCAGGGTCTGGCACAAGATCCTGCTCAACTGCATAAATCAACGACCAAAGGGCAGTTCTCCAGACTACATCAACTTCAATCAGAAGGCGATGCTGTTCTTCATTCAAGACAAGGAGAAGATCTGCCTTCCCTACTTCCTGTTCTCCTATTTGAAGGAATGCATCCGGAAGTCTCGCACCACCTCCTCCATCAAGTCAGCCATCAAATATATCCCTTTTGGGAGGCTGATCTCAGACTTTCTCATTGAAAGCAACTTGGTGCAAGATTTGATCAATGCTGGTTGCACAGAGGACTTGAGCACAATTGTTAGCGATGTCTTCACTGCCAACTCTCTGAAGAAGATGGGTTTGGTCCAGAAGAAGATTGCTCCTGCTCATGAGGACACATCTTCTGAGATCAGAGGAAGAAGAATGCCTCTGAATGACTACCCTCTGTGGACTCAAGCAGACCATCCTGAAGCCATCAGATGCTATGTTGAAGACCTCAGGGCTCAAGGATTCGAGATTGACCTTGATGATTTCGTCAGCAGACTTCCACCAGCTCCAGAGTTTCCTTCTCCTCCCAAGAAGAAAACCAAGAGGAAGATGGTTCTGGACGAATCCTCAGAGGAATCTGATGTCCCTCTGGTCAAGAAGGCAAAGAGCAAGCCTGATGATGATGATGGTGATGATAGTGAGGATGGTCCTCCAAAGAAGAAGCAGAAGAAAGTCAGAATTGTGGTGAAGCCTACTCGGGTGGAACCAGCTGCTGCAGAGGTCAGAAGGACTGAACCTCCTGCCAGAGTGACTCGATCATCAGCACATACAAGTAAGCCTGCACTTACCTCTGATGATGATTTGAATTTATTTGATGCACTCCCAATTTCTGCCTTACTCCAACACTCTTCAAATCCCCTCACTCCTATTCATGAATCCCAGCCAGCCGCACAAACCACCTCTCCACCACATTCCCCAAGATCTTCATTCTTTCAACCTTCTCCTACTGAAGCACCACTCTGGAATTTGCTTCAGAACCAACCCTCTAGGTCAGAAGATCCAACCTCTCTCCTTACCATTCCATACGACCCATTACCTTCTGAACCCATCATCCCCAATCAACCAGAACCCAAACCAACAGATCCACAACCCAGAACGTCTGATCACTCTGCTCCCAGAGCATCAGCACGTCCTGCTGTCAGAACCACGGATACAGACTCTTCATCAGCCTTCACACCTGTATCCTTCCCCTTCAATGTCTTTGACTCTCCTCCCTCCAATACCTCTGAATCACTTAGAAAATTCATGGAGGTTAGGAAAGAGAAGGTATCTGCCTTGGAAGAATATTACCTTACCTGTCCAAGCCCTAGGCAATATCCTGGCCCTAGACCTGAACGTCTAGTTGACCCAGATGAACCTATCTTGGCCAATCCTATCCAAGAGGCAGACCCCTTAGTCCAACAGGCTCACCCTGTCCCTGACCAACAAGAGCCAATTCAACCAGACCCTGAACCTGAACAATCAGTATCTAACCAATCCTCGGTTAGATCACCTCACCCTCTGGTTGAAACTTCAGACCCTCACCGTGGAACCTCTGAACCCAATGCTCCCATAATTAACATTGGTTCTCCACAAGGTGCCTCTGAAGCTCATAGCAGCAATCACCCAGCCTCTCCTGCACCCAACCTCTCCATCATTCCCTACACTCACCTTCAACCCACATCTCTCTCTGAGTGCATCAATATTTTCAATCATGAAGCCTCCTTGAGGCTCCGCAATGTGCACGGTCAGACTGACCTCAGTGAGAATGCTGAAAATGTGGCTGATGAGTGGAACGATTTGAGCACTTGGCTGGTGGCTCAGTTTCCCGTTATGCTGCAGCTCCTGCATGCAGAGGGAAGTCAGAGCATTGAGGCTGCAAAGCAAAGGTTTGCTAGGAGGGTGGCTCTTCATGAACTCGAACAGAGAACCAAGCTTCTTGAAGCCATTGAAGAAGCCAAGAGACAGAAAGAACAAGAAGAAGAAGCTGCCCGTCAAGCAGCAGCTCAGGCTGAACAAGCCAGACTTGAGGCAGAACGTCTTGAAGCTGAGGCTGAGGCAGAGCGACTTGCACCAGTTCTGTTTACTCCTGCTGCTTCTGCTTCCATTCCAGAACCTCAAGCTGCTCAGAACGTTCCTTCAAGCTCTACTCCGACAAGCTCATCCAGACTCGACATCATGGAACAACGTCTTGACACTCATGAATCCATGCTGATTGAGATGAAGCACATGATGATGGAACTTCTGCGCCGTACTGACAAATCTTAGTTTTTAGGATCTCTTCTTTTTCTTCCTTTTCCTTTTTATTTAACGTTGTTTTATTTCAACTCTGCGTATTTACTTACTTTAATTTGTTCATTTGTGATTCTATATGCATATATCTATATATATTTGTGGCACATATGTTTGCAAAACCTGTTTTATTCATAAGTGTTCTATGTTTACATCATAATTCTTTCCATCATACATTATTCCCTATATCTAGAATGGAGGATCCTTCCTCATTCTTCTGCATTCTTGGCGCTGCTCCACTCTTTCCTTCTCCAGACGATCCAATGCATACTCTATGTTGCCAAGTTTGATGCTCAGATCATCTTTTTCTAGACTATCTTCTGTCGTCTTAAGTCTCTTTTCCACAGTCTCCTTCTCTTCCAGCAGATTCAGCTCCCGCTGGCAAAGCTCCTGAATCTCTTCCACGAAGCAGAGGAACTCCTTCAGATCTTTCTCCATCTCTGGACCAAGATCTTCTTCAAGCAGTGTCTTCGTCAGCTCTTGTATGGTCTTTGTACCATCGGGATGCCTAATATTGAGGAACATATCTTCCTCAAACGCCTTCCTTCTGAGCTCTTCTAATGCCATTCTGTATGATGCCATTTTTTTCTGAATATTATTCGAGGTGTGAAGCTTACCTTTCTCTCCAACGTTTTTATAGGCTTCACTTTCTCTCTGAAAGTTAATGCTCTTACAGTTTCTCGAGGTTAAGTACTTGGTAACTGACCCTTCTATTTCCTCACTTGACCGGTGGTAAACGTTCATCCCTTGCATTAACTCTTCTATTTATTATCGCCTCACTCTGATTCTTACATCGTCTTCATTTTCTTTCAACTTAGACCTTCTCTAAGGGGGAGTACCTTGTACTTCAAGCTAAGTTTTTCACACCCCACACTTTTTGCTTATGACAAAAAGGGGGAGTAAACCCAGTTTTTGATGTAAGATGTGTTAGTGTGACTTATTTTTCTTTTGGAGATTTTAAGAGTTCCACCTTCATGACCATAGATGTGTCACTGGGCAAATACAAGGAATACATTTCACTTCTTCTGAAGTGATTCTAAGTTGACTCTGATACCCAAGACTCTGATACCTTGTCCATGACTCTGATCACTTATGCGCTCTGATTATTCGTTTTTCATCTATGTCATAAGCTTTTCACTCTGAACTCTTATATGATTTAGCTCAGAATCTAGACTTTACTAACGTTTTCATCAAGTATTAGATTCAGGGGGAGCTAAGCTCAGAATCAAGCAGTGACTTGAATTCAGAATGAGCAACATAAACTATTCACATCAGGATAAGTCTTATTCTATATCTCTAAACTCTGAGTGAATTCAGTTTAATGTTTAAGAATTGTTCATCAAAAATCTTAGTTTTGTCATCATCAAAAAGGGGGAGATTGTAAGATCAAGTTTTGATCTAGTAGTACAACTCTATGTTTTGATGATTACAAGTTAACCTTTTGATATGAACAATTGTGGTACTCTAACGTGTTTTTCTGAGTGTGCTACTTACAGGCTCTGACCCTGACTCAATTTCACACAAATCAGAAGCACTGTGTATAAAGGGTAACCCAAGCAACGCTTTCGCATTCACCATGTTCAGTATGAACAGTGGAAAAGCTTCAGAAGATCTGAAGCTATACAAACTCTGATGAGGACTCAGTCGCTAGAAGCTCTGATGATCCAGAAGTTCTGACAACCAAGAAACACTGAAGGTTCAGATGTTCCGATGGTGTAGAAGACTCTGAAGATCCAGAAGCTGAATAGTGGAAACTCTGAAGTCCAGAAGCAAGAAACTCTGAAGGCCATGTTCTTCCCTCTGAGTTCAGAATCAGAAGATACAATGGTCAGAGGATCTGTGCTATCCCTCTGACTCTGATCAACCGGCTTCACAAGTTCCAATACGAAGCATTCCTCTGATCAGAAGTCTCCTAGGTTAAAAGGTCAAGTCGCTATCCAAGTACAAAAGCAAGTGTACCTTCCTGACGACCTACCTAACGTTCTCAGCCACAGCAGAAGCTGGATTTTCCAGAACTGCCCTCCAACGGTAGCATTTCCCATGCAACGCTCAACCCTAATCCTTGGAGTATATATAGAGGCTGAAGATTGAAAGAAGCGGCTAGAAGAAAAAATATACAAGAAGCAATACACACGCGCAAGATACATTCTAAGCTTTCTTTCATCTTGTAATTTATTTTAGTTTACACTCAGCTTATTCAGAAGCAAACCTTTGTAAACACCAACCTCAAACAGTTGTTTGATTTTCCTTAAGGGACCGGGTAGGTCAGTATCCTTAAGAAGACTAAGAGAGTGAATCTTAGTGGTGATTCCTTTAGGAGATCAAGGTTGATCGGATCCTAGAGAAGACTAAGAGAGTGAATCTTAGTGATAGCTAAGTCAGTGTATTGTTAGTCACTTGTAGGTTTCAAGTGCAGTTGTAACAATTATCTGATTAGTGGATTGCCTTCATTCTAAGAAGGAAGAAATCACCTTAACGGGTGGACTGGATTAGCTTGAGGGATTTATCAAGTGAACCAGGATAAAATACTTGTGTGCTTTTCTCTTCTCTCTATCTTTATCCGCTGCACCATCTATCTTAGAGAAACCGAAAAGATTTACTTTAAATCTTAAGGGGAAAGTTTTTATATTGAAAACGCTATTCAACCCCCCCCCCTTCTAGTCGTTTTTCACACCTTCATTATCCCCAACAAAGAGCCCATGAATCTTGTTCCTCTTCCGATGAACCACCATTTGTGTGTGGAAGAACTTGGTATTGCGGTCCCCTAGCCTCACCCAGTTCTCCCTGGATTTTTGAAACCACATTATCTCCTCTTGCATCAGAATATGCTCGTAATCCTCTGTCAATGTTTTCTCAAGCCGAATGGTGGACTAAGACATCCGCCAATCCAACTTTCTCTGAACACCTCAGAGTCGTTGCTCAACCCTCCTCTTCCGCCTTTGAATATGGCCAAATTGCTCCGTATTGAATTTCAGTGAAGCATCCTTCATGTTGCATAGCCTCCCCACTAAGGTAGGAGGAGGTTTTTCCCAAGTATCTCGTACTAGAGGCTCAAAGGATGGGTGGGTGGCCCACGTTGCTTGAAACCGAAAAGGGCGGCGACGACGATCCTCCACCTCCGCGAAATAGTGATCATAGATCAGCCATGGTGCTCCAGAGATGACCTTCTCCTTGTCTTCCTTCTTGTCAAACTTTACCAGGAAATAGCCATGGTGGACATCGCGCACCTCATACCCTCCAGTTAGCTTCCACATTAATTGCAACTTCTCACAAAGAGCTCCATAGCCAATATGCTTCCCTAACAGCTTCACAACGAGACAATCCTCCCATGGTTTGAAAATCTCCGCATACGTACGAGGATCAATCAAGAACATAAGGAACGAAGTGTCCCCTTTCGCATACACCATCTTCATCGTACCAGTGTCAACTAGGTTCACAAACGCTCCTGTATCCGTACTTTGTTTTGATCCAAGCACCTTTTCTTTGAAAGTAGGTTTCCGACTAGGCTCCTTCGGCGGTTTGGCCGCCGGCGTAGCGCTGTTCGGTGGCTGAGTGCTAGTACCCACGCTATCAACTTCTTTTGTCTATCTTATTGCTGGACCTGTTGCTGGTTTTTGTCTCCTTAGAGTTGGATTGGTTGTAACAGAGCTTCCTCGCTTTGTCCTCTTTTCCCCTGTCTTTTTTTCACTTCTGCTCTGTTTCTTTTTTGTTTTTTTTACTTTTCTCATTGTCTCTCCCTTTACCCTTGTAAATGGGTGGCCACCCCTTGTGCCATTTTAATACAATTTGTTGTTTATATAAAAAAACCTCCACACAGTAAAAGCAAGAGTTGATTAAACTAAAGCTGACGTTCATTAATAAGAACATTAATAAAGTTGACTCAAATCTATTTCTCATATTTAAAAATTAAAAATTAATATTATTTAAAGCTTTTAAGCTTTTCTGGTTTCACGTGCAGGTCTAACTTAGAAGCAAATGAGAGCTTGTGATTAAATTAAGCGATTTTTTTTTGCAATATGTCTTCTAGTTTTTGGCTCGAGTTTGGAACAATGGTTATTGTATTATGATACTTGGCATATCTTAGAGCTTGTTTGGTTTGAGAAAGCAGTGTTTGTTTTCATTTTAAAATTTTTAAAATTTAGAAAATATGAATGTTTTGGCTTTCTGTTTTAATTTTTCATTGTTGTCATTGTTGCCGCCACCATATTCACCGTCGTTGTCACCACCACTGCAACCACCAAAACCACCTTCACCTCCTCCGCATCCATCGTAGGGACAAATGTTAAGAATTAATGTTAATTAATAATAATAAAATAATATTAATTAATAAGTACTTTAGATAAAATAGAATATGTTAAGGGACCGTTTGATGGACATGTTATGCAGACAAGATAGGATAATGTAATCATATCATGCTTTTATCTGTTGTTAATTTGTTGCGCCCGCAGGATAGGATAACACAATTTTGTCCCTTATCCTATCTTGTCCATCATGTGTAAAATTTATCATGAAATTGAGAGTTAAGATATAATTATCCTGACAGGATAGGATAGCAGTTTTCGATTCAATTTTAGTACCGTAACCCTAAATTTAATTGATAAATATAAAAAATATAAATTTTAGTAATATAATAATTTTATTATTTATCAAATACTAGTTGTTATTGCTAAGTTAAATTTTTATTTACTCATAAATTTAATTAAAAATGAACTAATTTATTAATGGTGAAAATATTGAATTTACTCATATATTCATATTATCACTTGCTTATACTTATAGTTAGTTAACATTATTTTTTATTTATATTATAATAAAAATAAATAAAATTACTATTCACTAACAATGAAATAGACTACTCACTTATTTTTTTTGAAAACAAACGAAATTATTGTATTATTATTAAAAGATAACTGAGTTGTACATGAGAACAACTCTCTCATGAAAAATAGGGGCTAAATCAATACAAGAATGTCCCCTGCACCCTTGCCAATTCATTGAACATTTTGATGCTTAAAACAACTTATGCCCGTGCCTCATTAAAACCTTCCTAGGAAAAATCTAGTGAGATAAACCCTACGGAATTAAAGGAAAAGGATTACTCAAAACACGCGAGCAACCAAAATGTCAATAACAACAGCAAATACATACCATAAAAAAACATATCAGAAAAAAATCAAATCAAAGACGCAGCATCATAAAATGCTGGAGACTATATTGTAGCTAATCTCACGTTTCCACATCCCTTCTCCATTTAATGCTGCATAAGATCCTATTCTCATCCACCTCAAATGCTTGCATAAAAATTACTGTATATAGTACCCATGATGCTGAATTCAAAAAATCTTCATTCTCATAATGCTCTAACATTTGCACATAAAATAGTCTCCCAAATTATTCCTCCTGTGGCCTGTATGCATAAAATCGTCAATGTGAACCCACCTCTATCGATGAATTATCACAACCTGTACACCACCCATCGAGCATCAGCCAGCCTAGAATCAAAACACCACACACACTGGAGCTGCTCTATCACACCCAGCCTTGGCCACCTCATCAGCCTTGTCATTGGCCTCCCTGCTGCCTGAATTGCCGGTACACACACCATATTCATATAAATATTTATTTATTAGTAGTAAATATAGATTACTTTTATATCATAAGTTGCTATTATTTAAAACTATTTCTCTACTTACATGATAATTTATTTATTAGTAGTAAATATAGATTGAATTGCCGGTACACACACCATATCCATATAAATTAATAATATTTTTAAATTTAATTATTTTTTATTTTTTATGAGTTGTGTTAGTACTACTAAGTCAAAACCAATTGGTCACATATATAATTTTTACCTTTAATTAAAATAGGCTCCTTTCAAGAAAAAAATTAAAATAGGTTAATAAATAAAAAAATTATAATTTTAAAAAGTAGGCTCATATATTAAAAATTTATATTTAATAGAATAATCAACTTTAAAAAAAATTTAGAAATTTAATTATTTAAAATATTATGTATTTTTTATTCAAAGAAAAATTTGATGTATTTTTCACTATTTATATCATATTCTATCACTATCATGTCCACCTCAAACACATGATAAGATAAGAGTCTATCATGCTCTTATCATATCCTGTGTTTATCCAACTCTCTATCTTATCCTGCTCTTTGTAAGATCAAGTTTTGATCTAGTAGTACAACTCTATGTTTTGATGATTACAAGTTAACCTTTTGATATGAACAATTGTGGTACTCTAACGTGTTTTTCTGAGTGTGCTATTTACAGGCTCTGACCTCAACTCAATCTCACACAAATCAGAAGCACTGTGTATAAAGAGTGACCCAAGCAACGCTTTCGCATTCACCATGTTCAGTATGAACAGTGGAAAAGCTTCAGAAGTTCTGAAGCTATACAAACTCTGATGTGGACTCAGTCGCTAGAAGCTCTGAAGATCCAGAAGTTCTGATAACCAAGAAACACTGAAGGTTCAGATGTTCTGATGGTGTAGAAGACTCTGAAGATCCAGAAGCTGAATAGTGGAAACTCTGAAGTCCAGAAGCAAGAAACTCTGAAGGCCATGTTCTTCCCTCTGAGTTCAGAATCAGAAGATACAATGGTCAGAGGATCTGTGCTTTCCCTCTGACTCTGATCAACCGGCTTCACAAGTTCCAATATGAAGTATTCCCCTGATCAGAAGTCTCCTAGGTTAAAAGGTCAAGTCGCTATCCAAGTACAAAAGCAAGTGTACCTTCCTGACGACCTACCTAACGTTCTCAGCCACAGCAGAAGCTGGATTTTCCAGAACTGCCCTCCAACGGTAGCATTTCCCATGCAACGCTCAACCCTAATCCTTGGAGTATATATAAAGGCTGAAGATTGAAAGAAGCGGCTAAGAAACTAAGAAGAAGCAATACACACGCGCAAGACATATTCAAAATATTCTAAGCTTTCTTTCATCTTGAAATTCATTGTGTTTACTATAAGCTTTTTAGAAGCACTTTCTTTGTAAACAAGAACTTCATATACAGTTGTATAGTTTGCCTTTAGGAGATCAAGGTTGATCAGATCCTAGAGAAGACTAAGAGAGTGAATCTTAGTGTAAGCTAAGTCAGTGTAATTGTTAGTCACTTGTAGGTTTCAAGTGCAGTTGTAACTCTTACCTGATTAGTGGATTGCCTTCATTCTAAGAAGGAAGAAATCACCTTAACGGGTGGACTGGAGTAGCTTGAGTGATTTATCAAGTGAACCAGGATAAAATCCTTGTGTGCTTTTCTATCTCTTATCTTTAGCACTTAAGTTCTCGAAAGATTTGCCAAAATCTTTAAGGTGGAAGTCTTGTACTGAAAACGTTATTCAAACCCCCCCTTTCTACCGTTTTTCATACCTTCAATTGGTATCAGAGCGCAAGTTCTGATTACCACACCTAACAGTGTTCAGTGATCCGGGCCGGTGTGAAAAACAATGGCTGCCACCACCAGTGAAACTCAAAGAGATGGTTACAACGCAAAGCCTCCTATGTTCGATGGTCAAAGGTTCGAATATTGGAAAGATAGACTGGAAAGTTTCTTTCTGGGTTTCGATGCAGATCTCTGGGATATTATTGTGGATGGCTATGAGCGTCCAGTTGATGCAGATGGCAAGAAGATCCCAAGGTCAGAGATGACTGCAGAACAAAAGAAGCTGTACTCACAACATCACAAAGCAAGAGCAATTCTTCTAAGTGCTATTTCCTATGAGGAGTACCAGAAGATTACCGATCGTGAGTTTGCTAAAGGCATTTTTGATTCTCTGAAGATGTCTCATGAAGGAAACAAGAAAGTCAAAGAATCAAAGGCAGTGTCTTTGATCCAAAAGTATGAATCCTTCATCATGGAGCCAAATGAGTCCATTGAAGAAATGTTCTCCAGATTTCAATTGCTTGTAGCTGGCATACGACCTCTCAACAAGAGCTACACAACAAAAGATCATGTCATAAGGGTCATCAGGTGTCTTCCTGAAAGTTGGATGCCTTTGGTGACTTCAATAGAGCTCACGAGAGACGTTGAGAATATGAGTTTAGAAGAACTCATCAGCATTTTGAAATGCCATGAGCTGAAACGCTCAGAGATGCAAGATCTGAGGAAAAAGTCCATAGCCTTGAAATCCAAATCTGAAAAGGCTAAGGTTGAGAAGTCAAAGGCTCTTCAAGCTGAAGAAGAAGAATCTGAAGAAGCATCAGAAGATTCTGATGAAGATGAGCTGACTCTGATCTCCAAGAGACTCAACCGCATCTGGAAGCACAGGCAGAGCAAGTTCAAAGGCTCTGGAAAGGCAAAAGGCAAGTATGAGTCCTCAGGCCAGAAGAAGTCTTCAATCAAGGAAGTCACATGTTTTGAGTGCAAAGAATCTGGGCACTACAAAAGTGATTGTCCAAAGTTGAAGAAAGACAAGAAGCCAAAGAAGCACTTCAAGACCAAGAAGAGTCTGATGGTGACATTCGATGAATCAGAGTCAGAGGATGTTGACTCTGATGGTGAAGTCCAAGGACTCATGGCCATTGTCAAAGACAAAGGAGCAGAGTCAAAGGAAGCTGTTGACTCTGACTCAGAATCAGAAGGAGATCCTAACTCAGACGATGAAAATGAGGTATTCGCTTCCTTCTCTACCTCTGAACTGAAACATGCTTTGTCTGATATCATGGATAAGTATAACTCTTTATTGTCTAAGCATAAAAAGTTGAAAAAGAACTTATCTGCTGTCTCTAAGACTCCTTCTGAACATGAGAAAATTATTTCTGATTTGAAAAATGAAAATCATGCTTTGGTAAATTCTAACTCTGTGCTTAAGAACCAGATTGCTAAGTTAGAAGAAATTGTTGCCTGTGATGCCTCTGATTGTAGAAATGAATCTAAGTATGAAAAGTCTTTTCAAAGATTCCTAGCTAAAAGCGTGGATAGAAGCTTAATGGCTTCAATGATCTATGGCGTAAGCAGAAATGGAATGCATGGCATTGGCTATTCTAAACCAATTAGAAATGAGCCTTCTGTGTCTAAAGCTAAATCCTTGTATGAATGCTTTGTTCCCTCTGGTACCATATTGCCTGATCCTGTACCTGCTAAAGTTGCTAAACATCCTCTTAAAAAGGGATCTTTCTCTATGACTAAATATCATGCAAATATTCCTTTAAAATATTATGTTGAGACACCCAAGGTGATCAGAACCTCTGGGGTAACTAACAAAAGAGGACCCAGAAAGTGGGTACCTAAGGACAAGATCATCTATGTTGCAGATATCCTTGATAGCTCCACTGAAACACTAATCATGGTATCTGGACAGTGGATGCTCGCGTCACATGACGGGAGAAAAGCGTATGTTCCGAGAGCTGAAACTTAAGCCTGGAGGCGAAGTTGGCTTCGGAGGAAATGAAAAGGGTAAAATTGTTGGTACTGGTACTATTTGTGTAGATAGTAGTCCATGCATTGATAATGTTTTATTGGTAGACGGCTTAACACATAACTTATTGTCTATAAGTCAATTAGCTGACAAGGATTATGATGTTATATTCAATCAAAAGTCCTGCCGGGCTGTAAGTCAGATCGATGGCTCTGTTCTGTTTAACAGCAAGAGGAAGAACAACATTTATAAGATCAGATTATCTGAGTTGGAGGCTCAGAATGTGAAGTGCCTTCTGTCTGTTAATGAAGAGCAGTGGGTATGGCATAGACGGTTAGGGCATGCCAGTATGAGAAAGATTTCTCAGCTGAGCAAGCTAAACCTTGTCAGGGGCTTACCCAATCTGAAGTTCGCTTCAGACGCTCTTTGTGAAGCATGTCAGAAAGGCAAATTCACAAAAGTCCCTTTCAAGGCAAAAAATGTTGTCTCAACCTCAAGGCCGTTGGAACTTCTGCATATCGACCTTTTTGGACCAGTGAAAACTGAGTCTATAGGTGGCAAGAGATATGGGATGGTTATCGTTGATGACTATAGCCGCTGGACATGGGTAAAGTTTCTAACCCGCAAGGATGAGTCTCATGCTGTGTTCTCTACCTTCATTGCTCAAGTGCAAAACGAGAAGGCTTGTAGGATTGTGCGTGTCAGAAGTGACCATGGTGGAGAGTTTGAGAATGACAAGTTTGAGAGTCTGTTTGATTCCTATGGAATTGCACATGATTTCTCTTGTCCCAGAACTCCTCAACAAAATGGTGTTGTTGAGAGGAAGAACAGAACTCTTCAGGAGATGGCTAGAACCATGCTCCAAGAAACTGGCATGGCTAAGCACTTTTGGGCAGAGGCAGTAAATACAGCATGTTACATTCAGAACAGAATCTCTGTGAGACCAATTCTGAATAAGACTCCTTATGAATTGTGGAAGAACATAAAACCCAACATTTCTTATTTTCATCCTTTTGGCTGTGTTTGTTATGTTCTCAATACTAAGGATAGATTGCATAAATTTGATGCTAAGTCTTCTAAGTGTCTATTACTTGGTTATTCTGATAGATCTAAAGGTTTTAGATTTTATAATACTGATGCTAAGACTATTGAAGAATCTATTCATGTTAGATTTGATGATAAGCTTGACTCTGACCAGTCAAAGCTAGTTGAAAAGTTTGCAGATTTAAGCATTAATGTTTCTGACAAAGGCAAAGCTCCAGAGGAAGTTGAGCCAGAGGAAGATGAACCAGAGGAAGAAGCTGGTCCCTCTAACTCACAAACTCTGAAGAAGAGCAGAATCACTGCAGCTCACCCTAAGGAATTGATTCTGGGCAACAAAGATGAACCATTCAGAACCAGATCTGCCTTCAGACCCTCTGAAGAGACCTTACTGAGTCTGAAAGGAATGGTGTCCTTAATTGAACCCAAGTCCATAGATGAAGCTCTTCAGGACAAGGATTGGATTCTGGCCATGGAAGAAGAACTGAATTAATTCTCCAAGAACGATGTTTGGAGCTTAGTGAAGAAGCCTGAGAGTGTCCATGTTATTGGAACGAAATGGGTATTTAGAAACAAGCTAAATGAGAAAGGAGAAGTAGTCAGAAACAAGGCAAGGCTAGTTGCTCAAGGCTACAGCCAGCAGGAAGGAATAGACTACACTGAAACATTTGCTCCGGTAGCAAGACTGGAGGCAATTAGACTGTTGATCTCCTTCTCAGTAAATCACAACATAGTTCTACATCAGATGGACGTAAAGAGTGCCTTCCTAAATGGTTATATCTCAGAGGAAGTCTATGTTCATCAACCCCCAGGTTTTGAAGATGAAAAGAAACCAGACCATGTGTTCAAATTGAAGAAATCACTCTACGGTCTGAAGCAAGCTCCCAGAGCATGGTATGAGAGACTTAGCTCATTCCTTCTGGAGAATGAGTTTGTAAGGGGTAAAGTAGATACAACTCTTTTTTGCAAGACTTATAAAGATGATATCTTAATTGTGCAAATTTATGTTGATGATATTATATTTGGTTCTGCTAATCAATCTCTATGCAAAGAATTTTCTGAGATGATGCAGGCTGAATTTGAGATGAGTATGATGGGAGAATTAAAGTACTTTCTGGGAATACAAGTTGATCAAACACCAGAAGGAACATATTTCCATCAGAGCAAGTACACTAAAGAACTTCTGAAGAAGTTCAATATGCTGGAATCTACAGTGGCCAAGACTCCAATGCATCCTACATGCATTTTGGAGAAAGAAGATAAAAGTGGTAAAGTATGTCAGAAGCTCTATCGTGGAATGATAGGTTCACTTCTATACTTAACTGCATCTAGGCCAGACATATTATTTAGTGTTCACTTATGTGCTCGTTTCCAATCAGATCCAAGGGAAACCCACTTAACTGCTGTTAAGAGGATCCTAAGGTATCTGAAAGGCACCACTAACCTTGGCTTGATGTATAAGAAAACATCAGACTATAAGCTTTCAGGTTATTGTGATGCTGATTATGCTGGAGATAGAACAGAGAGAAAAAGTACTTCTGGAAATTGTCAATTTCTGGGAAGCAATCTAGTCTCATGGGCAAGCAAGAGGCAATCAACCATTGCACTATCAACTGCAGAGGCAGAATATATCTCAGCAGCAATATGCAGCACTCAGATGCTCTGGATGAAACATCAGCTGGAGGATTATCAGATCCTTGAGAGCAATATCCCAATCCATTGTGATAACACTGCTGCAATCTCATTGAGTAAGAATCCTATCTTGCATTCAAGGGCAAAGCACATTGAGGTAAAATATCAGTTTATTAGAGATTATGTACAGAAGGGCGTACTTCTTCTGAAGTTTGTTGATACTGACCATCAATGGGCAGATATCTTTACAAAGCCCTTAGCAGAGGATAGATTTAATTTTATTCTGAAAAATCTAAACATGGAATTTTGTCCAGAGTGAAGATGGATCAGAACCTCTGACTATGATACTTCTTGATCAGAAGATGTCTAGTTCAGAAGGTAACTCAATCAGAGTGAGTGTGCCCACTGGTACTGACTCTGAAGCTGAGACAACAACACGTGCGTCAGAATTTCTGATGCATAGTTCCTTGTGCCCGTGTGACAGTCTGTTATGATTGCGTGTAGATATGCTTATCTCCTGTGTGTGATTGTGTATTTTACTGTTACTATCTATCTTTAATTTTCAACCGTTGATCTTACAGTGCTTTTTGAATCAACAACGGTTATTTGATAAAACCCACTATACACACACGTTCTCGTTCACTTCCGGTTTTCTCTCTCGCACTCTCTGCTTTTCAAAACCGCCTCCTTCTTGATTTCTCTCTCGATCTCTCTTCATCCTTCAAACTTCATCTTCTACCTCAAACCTTCAACCTCTTCAAAATGGTGAGACAAACCAGAAGATCTACTGCAGATACACCTCAGTTCCCTCACATGGAAGTTGGTTTGGCAACGGGTCAAAGGGGCTCTGAGAACCCGGCACAAGAACAAGTTCAAGCTCAAGAGCAGATTGTTCCTATTGCAGAACGGGGCTGTGCCGTTCACTGCGTATTTGCTCCTGAGGAACTCCAAGTCCTGGCAGAATGGAGATTCAACCTCGACAACCTGGCTGCAAATGGGTTTGATCTTCGTCCTGAAGTCCAAGCTCAAGGTTGGGGAAACTATTTCAATCGACTTCGAGGACCGGTGTATGAGAAATTGGTAAAGGAATTCTGGAAGCACGCAGACTGCGATGACACTCAGGTGGTCTCTCACATTCTTGGCAGGAAGATCATTATCACTGAGAAGTCATTCGTGAATCTGCTAGGAGCAGAAACTGCTTATGGGTATCGGTTCCAACTGACGGAATCCAAGCTGAAACCCATCACCAAAGACAAAGTCAACAAGGCCCTGTACACCACCTTCAAACCGGGCAAGACGAGTTACAAGGTGATGGATCTTCACCCCAAACTCAGAATCTGGCACAAGATCCTGCTCAACTGCATCAATCAGAGACCGAAGGGCAGTTCCCCAGATTACATCAACTTCAACCAGAAGGCGATGCTGTTCTTCATTCAAGACAAGGAGAAGATCTGCCTTCCCTACTTCCTGTTCTCCTACTTAAAGGAATGCATCCGGAAGTCTCGCACCACCGCCTCCATCAAGTCTGCAATCAAATACATCCCTTTTGGGAGGCTGCTCTCAGACTTTCTCATTGAAAGCCACTTGGTGCAAGATTTGATCGATGCTGGTTGCACAGAGGATTTGAGCACAATTGTCAGTGATGTCTTCACTGCAAACTCCTTGAAGAAGATGGGCTTAATCCAGAAGAAGATTGCTCCTGCTCATGAAGACACATCTTCTGAGATCAGAGGAAGAAGAATGCCTCTGAATGACTACCCTCTGTGGACTCAAGCGGACAATCCTGACGCCATCAGATGCTATGTTGAAGATCTAAGGGCTCAAGGATTCGAAATTGACCTTGATGATTTCGTCAGCAGACTACCACCAGCTCCAGAGTTTCCTTCTCCTCCCAAGAGGAAAGCTCAGAGGAAGATGGTTCTGGACGAATCTTCTGAGGAATCTGATGTCCCTCTGGTCAAGAAGACGAAGAGAAAGCCTGATGATGGTGATGATGATGATAGTGAGGATGGTCCTCCAAAGAAGAAGCAGAAGAAAGTCCGAATCGTGGTGAAGCCTACTCGGGTGGAACCAGCTGCTGCAGTGGTCAGAAGGACTGAACCTCCTGCCAGAGTGACTCGATCATCAGCACATTCAAGTAAGCCTGCACTTGCTTCTGATGATGATTTGAATTTATTTGATGCACTCCCTATTTCTGCCTTGCTTCAACACTCCTCAAATCCCCTCACTCCTATTCCTGAATCCCAGCCAGCCGAACAAACCACCTCTCCACCACATTCCCCAAGATCTTCCTTCTTTCAACCTTCTCCTACTGAAGCACCTCTCTGGAATTTGCTTCAGAACCCAACCTCTAGGTCAGAAGAACCAACATCTCTCCTTACCATTCCGTACGACCCATTATCTTCTGAACCAATCGTCCAAGACCAACCCGAGCCCAACCAAACAGAACCACAACCCAGAACGTCTGATCACTCTGCTCTCAGAGCATCAGCACGTCCTGCTGCCAGAACCACGGATACAGACTCTTCAACAGCCTTCACACCTGTATCCTTCCCAACCAATGTTATTGACTCTCCTCCCTCCAATACCTCTGAATCAATTAGAAAATTCATGGAGGTTAGAAAAGAAAAGGTATCTGCCTTGGAAGAGTATTACCTTACCTGTCCAAGCCCTAGGAGATATCCTGGCCCTAGACCTGAACGTCTAGTTGACCCAGATGAACCTATCTTGGCCAATCCTATCCAAGAGGCAGACCCCTTAGTTCAACAAGCTCACCCTGTCCCTGACCAACAAGAGCCCATTCAACCAGACCCTGAACCTGAACAATCAGTGTCTAACCAATCCTCGGTTAGATCACCTCACCCTCTGGTTGAAACTTCAGACCCTCACCTTGGAACCTCTGAACCCAATGCTCCCATGCTTAACATTGGTTCTCCACAAGGTGCCTCTGAAGCCCATAGCAACAATCACCCAGCCTCTCCTGAACCCAACCTCTCCATAATTCCCTATACTCACCTTCAACCCACATCTCTCTCTGAGTGCATCAATATCTTCTATCATGAAGCCTCTTTGAGGCTCCGCAATGTGCACGGTCAGACTGATCTCAGTGAGAATGCTGAAAATGTGGCTGATGAGTGGAACAATCTGAGCACTTGGCTAGTGGCTCAAGTTCCAATTATGATGCAGCTCCTGCATGCAGAGGGCAGTCAGAGCATTGAGGCTGCAAAGCAAAGGCTTGCTAGGAGGGTGGCTCTTCACGAACTAGAACAGAGAAATAAGCTTCTTGAAGCTATTGAAGAAGCCAAGAGAAAGAAAGAACAAGCAGACGAAGCTGCACGTGAAGCAGCAGCTCAGGCTGAACAAGCCAGACTTGAGGCAGAGCGTCTTGAAGCTGAGGCTGAGGCAGAGCGACTTGCACCAGTTGTGTTTACTCCTGCTGCTTCTGCTTCCATTCCAGAACCTCAAGCTGCTCAGAATGTTCCTTCCAGCTCTACTCAGACAAGCTCATCCAGACTCGACATCATGGAACAACGTCTTGACACTCATGAATCCATGCTGATTGAGATGAAGCAAATGATGATGGAACTTCTGAGACGCACTGACAACCCTTAGTTTTTAGGATCTCTTCTTTTTCTTCTTTTTCGTTAACTTTGTTTTCCTTTTGTTAAACTCTGTTTCTTTTTATTTATTTATTCTCTTTTGTTCGTTTGTGATTATATATGCATATATATCTATATACTTATGTCACATATGTTTGCAAAAGTCTTTTCTATTCATTGTTCTATGTTTACATCATATTTCTTTACATCATATAATCTAGAATGGAGGATCCCTCCTCATTCTTCTGCACTCCTGGCGCTGCTCTGACCGATCCTTCTCCAGACGCTCCAGTACATGCTGGATGTTGTTGAGTCTGACCTTTAGCTCATCTTTCTCCAGAATCTCTTCTGAAGTCCTGAGCTTCTTCTCCAAGATTTCTTTTTCTTCCAGCAGCTTGAGTTCAAGCCGGCTGAGTTCTTGCACCTCCTCCACGAAGGCAAGAAATTCCTTCAGGTCTCTCTCCAACTCTGGACGCAGGTCCTCTTCCAGCAGTGTCCGTGTCAGCTCCGCGATGGTAGTTGCACCCTCTGGATGCCTGATGTTCAGGAACAAGTCCTCTTCAAAGGCCTTCTTCCTCAGCTCTTCTAGTGCTACGTTGTATGATGCCATTTTTTTCTTACTGAAAATTATTCGAGGTGTGAAGCTTACCTTTCTCTCCAACGCTTTTTATAGGCTTCACTTTCTCTCTGAAAGTTAATGCTATTACAGTTTCTCGAGGTTAAGTTCTTGGTAACTGACCCTTCTATTTACTCACTTGACCGGTGGTAAACGTTCATCCCTTGCATTAACTCTTCTATTTATTTTCGCCTAACTCTGATTCTTACATCGTTTTCATTTTCTTTAAACTTAGACCTTCTCTAAGGGGGAGTACCTTGTACTTCAAGCTAAGTTTTTCACACCCCAAGCTTTTTGCTTATGACAAAAAGGGGGAGTAAACCCAGTTTTTGATGTGTAAGATGTGTTAGTGTGATTTATTTTTCTTTTGGAGAATTTAAGAGTTCCACCTTCATGACCATAGATGTGTCACTGGGCAAATACAAGGAATACATTTCACTTCTTCTGAAGTGATTCTAAGTTGACTCTGATACCCAAGACTCTGATACCTTGTCCATGACTCTGATCACTTATGCGCTCTGATTATTCGTTTTCATCTATGTCATAAGCTTCTCACTCTGAACTCTTATATTTTTTTAGCTCAGAATCTAGACTTTACTAACGTTTTCATCAAGTATTAGATTCTGGGGGAGCTAAGCTCAGAATCAAGCAGTGACTTGAATTCAGAATGAGCAAGATAAACTATTCACATCAGGATAAGTATTATTCTATATCTCTAAACTCTGAGTGAATTCAGTTTAATGTTTGAGAATTGTTCATCAAAAATCTTAGTTTTGTCATCATCAAAAAGGGGGAGATTGTAAGATCAAGTTTTGATCTAGTAGTACAACTCTATGTTTTGATGATTACAAGTTAACCTTTTGATATGAACAATTGTGGTACTCTAACGTGTTTTTCTGAGTGTGCTATTTACAGGCTCTGACCTCAACTCAATCTCACACAAATCAGAAGCACTGTGTATAAAGAGTGACCCAAGCAACGCTTTCGCATTCACCATGTTCAGTATGAACAGTGGAAAAGCTTCAGAAGTTCTGAAGCTATACAAACTCTGATGTGGACTCAGTCGCTAGAAGCTCTGAAGATCCAGAAGTTCTGATAACCAGAAACACTGAAGGTTCAGATGTTCTGATGGTGTAGAAGACTCTGAAGATCCAGAAGCTGAATAGTGGAAACTCTGAAGTCCAGAAGCAAGAAACTCTGAAGGCCATGTTCTTCCCTCTGAGTTCAGAATCAGAAGATACAATGGTCAGAGGATCTGTGCTTTCCCTCTGACTCTGATCAACCGGCTTCACAAGTTCCAATATGAAGTATTCCCCTGATCAGAAGTCTCCTAGGTTAAAAGGTCAAGTCGCTATCCAAGTACAAAAGCAAGTGTACCTTCCTGACGACCTACCTAACGTTCTCAGCCACAGCAGAAGCTGGATTTTCCAGAACTGCCCTCCAACGGTAGCATTTCCCATGCAACGCTCAACCCTAATCCTTGGAGTATATATAAAGGCTGAAGATTGAAAGAAGCGGCTAAGAAACTAAGAAGAAGCAATACACACGCGCAAGACATATTCAAAATATTCTAAGCTTTCTTTCATCTTGAAATTCATTGTGTTTACTATAAGCTTTTAGAAGCACTTTCTTTGTAAACAAGAACTTCATATACAGTTGTATAGTTTGCCTTTAGGAGATCAAGGTTGATCAGATCCTAGAGAAGACTAAGAGAGTGAATCTTAGTGTAAGCTAAGTCAGTGTAATTGTTAGTCACTTGTAGGTTTCAAGTGCAGTTGTAACTCTTACCTGATTAGTGGATTGCCTTCATTCTAAGAAGGAAGAAATCACCTTAACGGGTGGACTGGAGTAGCTTGAGTGATTTATCAAGTGAACCAGGATAAATCCTTGTGTGCTTTTCTATCTCTTATCTTTAGCACTTAAGTTCTCGAAAGATTTGCCAAAATCTTTAAGGTGGAAGTCTTGTACTGAAAACGTTATTCAAACCCCCCCTTTCTACCGTTTTTCATACCTTCACTCTTATCATATCCTGACGACCAATAAGGTACTAAAGCTCAAGTGAGGCGCTAAGGGATACATTATAAGTACAAATTCTGAAAATCATGAATGAAATCCACTTGCCTCTCTCATATTCTAACACATACTATGCTTATTTAACTATCATGCATCATGCATGTCAAAACAGCACTATGCAAGTGAACATTATGTATCAAATAACCACTCACAAAGAGTAAGGTAAAACTGTAATTTATTTTGTCTGAAAGCTCACATTTAGGTGTTGTGCCAAAAAAAAAAATATCTTTAGTATTTGATTTATCAATTTTTTATCGTAAAAGACTTAATTTAATTTTAGTCATGATCTCTTCCTCCAATCACTCACACATATAAATGGTAATATTTACCTGACTCTTTAACAAACCATCAAGTCGTCTTCGAAGTTTGAACCTTTTCGTTCGGCTGGGGTTAGGGTTTAGCGCGATCTTCTGATGTTTTTCTACTTGTTTCTTTGTAACAAATAAGGCCCTATCAAGATGGTGGTGAGTAAACATGCCCTTTCTTTCTTGTTCCTCTCTTTTATTTTTTCCCTTAAAGGATTGTCAAATAACCACCTATCCCAAAAGCATAAGCTGTTGGGTAAGAGTCACTTTAATGATTTTATATTATATTCTAGCACGCCCTCTCACGCAAGAGCCCTTTGGGCTTGAAGTGTGGATAAATGCACAGGCACCTACCATGTGCTTTAGCCAAATTCCACTTTTTAATTAGAAAACGAGGGGAGCAAGGATCGAACTCTAGACTCCTCGATCATAGAGGCTCTGATACCATGTCAAATAACCACTTATCTCAAAAGCTTAAACTGTTGGGTAAGAGTCACTTTAATGGTTTTATATTATATTCTACCAAGGATGAATAATAGAATCAGGTCTATC
This sequence comes from Lotus japonicus, assembly GCF_012489685.1. Lineage (NCBI taxonomy): Eukaryota > Viridiplantae > Streptophyta > Magnoliopsida > Fabales > Fabaceae > Lotus > Lotus japonicus. The sequence goes on from NW_026645413.1 coordinate 72,326, forward strand.
TTGTGCATGCGAGAGCACATGTGATGACATTCGGCGGATTATGGCATTCGATTACAGCAAACGAAATATGCTTATTGCTCCTGTAGATCATGGTATGGTATTCTTGGTTGGGTTTATTTTTACCAGCAACCTTTTTTGCTGATGTTGAGAAGAAATTTTTCCCAGTTTTTGTGAATGAGATTATTTTGCAACAACCCTTGACAATGTTGTAGGGTTATAGGCTTTGTTTTTTTATTTATAGACAAATTTAACTTTTTACTAATGTTAGTAAATTAGTTCATAGTAAGGGTTCAAATCTTGGACCCCTCTAATTCTTACCACTGGAGCTAACCTAACCCTCGAGGACATGCAATTATTAGCCTTGTATCTTTATGGTAGAAAATTAGGAAAAAAGTGAAAGATTTTCAATATTTCTTTCAATTTCTAATATTTGATCTCTTATGCTAGCTTTATGTCATTAGTTACGACATTCAACATTTCAATTAGTCTATGAAATTAATGCAGGAAGTCAACTCACACTTCTCTTGTGGCTGCTGCTAGTCAAAATCCCTTTACAGATACTCGCGTAGATGAAGCCGAACACAATATATAACAATTAGGTCAACGGGTATCTGCACGGGTATCCGTCATCCTAACATCGATGAGTTTAAACTACTAATGCTCAACGACCCGATTATTGCACTGGATTTGGATACTCTCCAGCTACTGGAGGGTCCAACAATGTATACCACCCTTAAAAAAATTTAGTGTTTAAATTACTTTTCACCTCAACACATCCCAACCATTAATTATTTTGATCTATGACTATAAATGAGTCGTAGAGGCTGGACAAGATTTTGGGCTGGAGAGGATCCGGATCCTATTGCACCTGACAAGTATCTTTCTGGGGATGTTTCGATCCGAGTTGAGGCCAACCAACATGAAAACCCGGTCGAGGAAATATTGGAAAGATTAAGGACTCTCGCATTTGGCCGAGACTTGATGGAAGGGGTTTCTACCAACTCTGAGCTAGTCAAAGAGATCAAGGACACCATCTCAAGCCTGAGTGGCAAAGAATTGAGCCCAGAGCAAGAAAGAGCATTATATGGTTTTCAAGGGTTTCTTAGTGACTCTTTGGTCACCTTTGATGAATGGAAGCCATTGAGACCGACTTGACTTGAAAAAGAGA